>NW_026862150.1:0-46024 GCF_026571515.1 Ruditapes philippinarum | reverse complement strand
AACTCTTCTCCAGCACATATTTTGATCCACTGACTTCCTTTGTATATTTTGAGCTATGTAACACCGCACTTTGGGGTCCAACCCACTTTGGGGTCCGACCTCAAAGTGCGTTACGTAGTAACTATAGCAGAAGTACTATAGCAGTTTTTATATAGCCGCGACTTTTAAATATTTCAAGTGGTAACATAAATAAAACACTTCAATAAAACATCAAACACATATTTTTATTACTGCTACATCAGCATTTAAATGACGTAGAAATATTGATGTATATAAGTATTGACCGTCATTATGAGCTCCACCTCAAATAGTTCAGTGTCGTAGATCGAAAATAAGTCAGTACTGGGTATTTAAGAATTTAACTCAGTTGACACCTTCAGAACTTTGAAACCCAAAGTGCGTTGATATGTAGCATTTGACCTCAAAGTGCGCCGTGAAGTTAACCGCACTTTGGGGTTGGACTGCAAAGTGCGTTTGACCCCAAAGTGCGGTGTTACAGAGCTCCGCTTATAAACTTTGGACTATATTTACAATTTCAAATTTAGAACTGAACTTGACTAAAATTTTAACCCTATGACTTACTTTTTGGTTAATAGAGGTACAACAATGATATTTGGTCTGTACACACAGTTTAAGATGCATAATTCATCTTGATTTTGACCCCGTGGTCAAAATGTCTGTATTAAGAGCAACAGTATTGAAATTTGAAATACAACCACAATTTTAGATTCAGATTTGAACAGTGATATAGATTTGACCTAGTGATCTACATATTTATATTTTAGCTAATAGTATCTTATTCTTACTATCCGTTTAAGGTAAGGGTGGGGTGGGTTATGGTCCATTTTGACATTTCTTGTTCTCATTGTTTTATATGTATGTTGAATCATTTTTGTAATGGGATGTAAAAAGTCATTAGTTGAACAATTTTGATGTTTTAATGACCAGCTGTTTTACCTATTTACAATAATAGATAACCTACGATTTAATAGTTAACTTAACATAGCTCATATTTAGTGCTAGATATTCAGAATTAGAAAAAAATGTTATGTCGTGTACTGTAAATATCAAAGGCTTTTATGAATTTTTAAATAAACACTTTAGATTACAAATATACAGGCATAATAATGTGTATCTTTTAAATTAAAGACATGTCTCAGAATAATTGGGCGGAACACAAACCTTCCAACCAGAGCTCGACATTAGACACGAAAGTCTGGGGCAATGCATCATCAGATAAGGCTGTAGATGGAGTTTGGATTTCAGAAATGTTCGATAAAACGCACTACCAATGCACACATACGGAACAAAGAAGTAAACATCACTGGTGGATGGTCAACTTGGAACACACGAAACTTGTGAGAAGAATCACAATCTTGAATAGACGTGATTGTTGCGGTAAGATATGAATATACTTATATATTCTTTCGGAACGTTAATGTGGTGTTTCCTACTCTCTTTTTTTATTTGAATAACAATAGATTTAACAATAAACATTGATTTGTGCTCTATTTGTTAACAAATAGGTTGTGATGAAATTCTTATTGTATCGCTTGTCTGATAATTGGCATAAGACTAAATGTCGATTAGTACACTAGCCTGCCTTTAACTGCTATATAGAAAACTAATGAGTACACGCCGGGAACCAAGCTTAATGTCGGTTAAATATCCAGACGGTTCATCGACTGCTTTTAAATCGTATATATGTACCTGACTGACAGTAACTTAACTAGTGTAGCATACGGAGCCGAGAAGTTAATCTCGCTGACTTCGGATCACCTGCAACTAGCTACCGTGTGTCCGAATCCAGACCCGACCATTTGATAAATATGAGAGAGCTATCCAGAAAGTTAACTCAGTGATGGATTTTTCTACTTTGCTGACCAAATGCGAAGTGTATGTGTTACTTGTATCATAGTGTTTGGGGACCTTTCTGTTGAAAATGTGTCAGAGTAAAATCGTATACATATTCATGCAAAGTGCGTTAACTGTAGTGCAGAAATTAGTTACTTACCGGCATTCCAGAGCATGCCCATTGATTGGTTCATTTTCCTGGGGTTTACTTATTGTGGCGACAGAAAGATCATATTCAGGTGTTTCTTTATGACAACAGGGAACGTGTTTTTATGTTTGACTATGAAACCAGAGAGAAAGAACATCAAAACACTCGTCAATCTGATTTATACTGTCAATCAAATAGCCCCGTGTTTCGATGCTCTTTCTATTAAATAATACTCAATCGTATCACATCACTGTAAAGGTAAGCATCGTGATAAGTTAACCCTATGGGATGACCTCTTCTATTAGAAAATGTTCCTGGTATAAGAGTGCCTGAAAACTCTTTGGCAGTTTTTGTTTTCACCAAGACAAGTTAGTGTTGTTAAATTTTTCTGGTCCTCCGGGATCATTGATTCAAACACATTAAATGTTGAAAGTCGAGTACCGCTCAAACCGAGTCTGCAATTTTCAGGTAATTTTGTTGTTTTTGATGCTTCTTTGGGATCACCCTTTTTGCAGATATTTCATTTTTACATTCAATGCCGTTAAATCTATTTGACAATCCTTCAGTCATTAAAAGGAATAAACCCTCAAACCCTGGCCTCTCGCATTCAAAACGGTCACTTTATCAGGTCTCTTTGAAATATTAATAAACCAATAAATATATCGCTGCTACCGAACACTTATATATCTTTTGTCCAAAAAGTTTGCCACAATATACATGATAGCATATCAATTTATGAATAGAAGTTTGATGCGTTACCCTTCCTGAACGATGCTGCACAGTCTTGACTTAAATCGCCTGCCAACACGTTGTCGGGTTGAAGTCAGAAGTAAGTAATTGACGATAACATAAATGGCAACGATTACATAGATAATGACGTTATTTAATTATATATGAGTGACATCATATTCTTAGCTGCGTTCCCATGTGAACAGTCTAAAGTTTATGTTTTGTAAATGAACCTCTCGCCAAAAAGAGTTTGCATTATTATAAATTCGTTATACAAATTGCTCATGGGATAAACAGACGTATAAAGCCTTGCTGGCAAGCACCTTGGGCCATTTTTATCACATTAAGACTATATCATACAATTATAAACTGATGTTTAGATCAATACCTGAAAACGATAGTATAATTTTTATATCAAAAACGACCATAAAGGCTTCTGTGAATGTTAATTACACAAGTTATAAGTAAAACGTGTCAATTGTCATTTTGAATACAGATATTGTAAATGATTTGATGAAATCTCAATGATATCGCAATTTCATCTGTATTGAGATTTATACTATATGTCATATTTTGCGGTTCGGATCGGAATATCCGCCCCGAGGTGACCCGCACATTGGGCGGTAACGAGGCTTGCCGAGTTACCGCCCAATGGGCGGGTGAACGAGGGACGGATATTCCCATCCGAACCACAAACATATGTCAGACATATTTTTTTGCATATTCTTCCATATTACGTCATATTTTAAATTATTTATCTTTATTTTCAATAAAATTTTTTATCATTACAATCGTTTATACTTTCTTACAACAGCGTATGAATTACAACTTCATTCATAACGGTAAAATGACGTCATCCTTACCGTTCCATTGTAAAGCACGCGACTCATCTGGAACCCCCCATGCCAGATGAAATTTCCGGCATGGGTAAAACTCACGGAAACGCCAGTCTGATATGCAAGAAAATTCAGTACGTTTAAACGCAATGTTACCTGTACGCATCGTATCGTTAATTATAAATGAGGGGTGTTATCGTAATATTCCCTACTCATTAATATACTAGTTGTCTATTATACTTTCGTTGCTTTGTATTTGCAAAGTTGTTTCCGTTTAATAACTTAACTTATAGACTTATTGACTGTATGTTATGATCGCCTTCAGCCATCGTCGGATACCCATGGGTTGATTTTATTGTAACATAACCAATAAGATAAATGTTATTGGTTCGGCCGTGCGTATCGGACGATGCCTTCAGTGAGTAGAAAATCATTATTGTTTTTAGCGCCGACGACTGAATGACTGAACCATTTAACCAGGAGTTAGCCTTCAAACTTCATAGAAGGATGACCTTAATTGAGTAGAATTACTTAAGATCCGTTTACGTCCACCAAGATCATGGTCTCGGTGAATGTGATAACTGTTCTCGCTCAATAGCTATAGAACCATAACTATCAAAGTGTGTAGGATAATCACGCTCCTTCAGTAAAAGTTCCATATTGTTTCGGTGCACAGATGCAGAAAGGTCAAGGTCACAGTGAAATTTTCTTCTCGATTTCACTAATAGCTGACGTTCGCCTTAGTTTAGTAAAAGACAGGTCTTGATTTGAGCAAAGATGAACGAAGGTGAATAACCTGACAGTAAAATCTGTTTTCTCTTAATTTGACCTAAATTCGTCATATTATTATATTATAATATGTATGTGTGTGTGTGTGTGTGTGTGTGTGTGTGTGTGTTGGTGTGTGTGTGTGTGTGTGTTGGTGTGTGTGTGTGTTTTGGGGTGTCAATGAATGAAGTTGAAGATCACAATGATCTTGAATATGAAAAACTTCTCTGCTCAATACAAATTTGAGAATCATGCTTCAATGTTTGTTTTCGTTCATTTTTTATGGAATTGATTATGTTTTTTAGAAGAACGATTGCACAATGTGACAGTCACTGTTGGGGATGTAGAGGGTCAGATGAAACAGTGTGGAAGATTTACGGGTCCTGGTGGTAAAGGAGAACTTGTCGAAATCTCGTGCTCGACACCGCTTTTTGGACAGTTTGTGAAGATAGAAAAATACAGCAACAGTAGTTTAACATTATGTGAAGTTGGAGTATATCCATAAAACTTTTTTTTATCAATAAAAGCTCTGTTGTGTATTTTGCTGATAATTAGTTTTCTTATTCGATATATATTCGATGAGGTTACTGTTTCGTTGATAAAATAAACTTAGATTTCAGTGAAAGAATTACTAAATGAACACGTGATTTATGTCCAATTTAAAAACATAGTTGTTTTTAACTACATAGTTGTTTTTAACTGCAAGAATAAATATTCATGAATAAAATGAGCATATAGTCGCTGCTTTGTCTGTTTATCCGTGTGTCTGTCTTCAGCTTTACTGGGTAACAGCTTATGTACAACTTGTTACTATGGGGACAAACTCTAATTCTAGTGTTAAAATGGTGTTACATTGTGAAAGAATTTAATTGCACGTTAAAAGATATTAAAAGGAGAAAAGAAATAACTCCGTTATGAAAACCTGCTAAAACCAGAAAATAAATTGAAAAGTATTAAAGGATTTCATTAAAATATTACACATTGATAGAGACCAATGTGAAGAAATGCTTTGTATAAGAAATATAGTTTTATCTTGCTGTTAAAGTGATTTAATTGTCTCCATTATTGAAACTTGTACATGGTCAATTATTGTGGCTGCTTTATGCCATTCGTGTTTTCGAAGCGCGACCCCGCCAAGCGTAAAGTCGAGAATTAACAAGTGAAAATGGCGGAGACGCGAGCAAAAACACGCTAATAAGCGAGGGCGCGGGGTGAAGTTTAATAAATAAACATTCAGTGACATATAATATTATTCATGTATATGTCAAGTATAAAATGAAAACAGAATATACAGATTATCGTTTGAAACAAATTTTAACTTCAGTTCTGACCATTTAACTACTGGACTTTTGTTTTCTGGCACAAATATCGTTTACATTGAGAGCAGTAAAAACACAACATCAACAAACCAACAACAAACAACCAAAACACATACTTTAAATTCATGCATGTAAGACATTCCATAAAAAATGTGAAGTTCTTTAATGCAATTTATAACATCGATATTAACTGTACAACGTTTTGTGTATTTTCCCATTTCCAAAACATTGACTTGTAATATGCCGTTTATATGAAATTTTAGAATTTAAATTAATTAACAGTAGCTGAACTAAATAAATTGTCATTGAAATTATAAAATAGCTTGCTCTCAAGCAACTGTACACAGTTATAATTTGTTCTCCCAAGCATCCGTACAATGAGTAAGTAAGCAACTATACAGTTAGGAAACAACACCAGTAGTGATTTATTTGTCAATTGTTTTTCCTAAACCACTGCGTTGACACTAGATACTTTTAATTTTTGTAAGGTCATATGATTATTCTTCAAAATATCCAAAGGATTTGCTCGTAAAGCTTGAAATCGGTGTCCGAAGTCACCAGTTGTGACATTTTTTTTCAGAATAGGGGTGAGAAATCGTATTTTTATTGAAAATACAATGTATAAGTTTTGCCAAATGATTTAGGCCGGAATTGATAATTTTTATGCAACTTCTAGTTATAACAGTAACAATTCCTCCATGATTGGTCTTTATTGAACTTATTTATCAATTTTCAGTTTAAATTCGGCGATTTTTTCGCGTTTTGCTCACTCGCAAGCGGAAGTTTTAGTGGACAAGGAGTGTACGTTGTGATCTTGGCTTTATTGTGTTGTCGATTCCGCGCATCGTCGTTTCGCTTTAGATCATTATCCCTGTTCTGCTAAGTTCCGTCCATTGTTTCTTCGTTTATGACACACGCTTTCATTTACTTGGCGGCCATACATTTATGGAATGGCACGAAAGTGTCACATTGAAGGTTTCATGATAACCGCCGTATGAAAACTTCTGCAACTATTTCTAACTTCAAAGTTTCACTCTTTTCATGTTTCAATGTTTTAATTCTGCTTAAGCAGGTGCTTGGGGGCCTAGACGGTAACTTGCAGTTTCCAGTACCGTCGATAAACAGGTTAAATAAAACCAAACCTGCAATGTTTCCAGTTTTGTCGTTTAGGCGTTCTTTAAATATTCGTTTTCTCTATTTTATCGTCTTGTCGTGACATGGCTAAGCCATTTAATCGCTTTAGTGTTTCGTCGTATCATCGCTTTCTCGTTTCGTTTCGGAGTGATATCGCCATTATTTCGCTCATGCACATACATATACACAATACCCAATGATGTCACTTTGCCTACTCATTTAACAATCTTGGTTTCAGTACCGTTCTGTCGCTTCTGCATATTGTTCGTCGATTCGGCGTATCCCTAAATCACATCAGTGTATGGTTTCGTCGCTTCGGCGTTGTTTTTTAAAAATTAATTTAGGTCGGTGGTACAACAAAAAATGGCCCTGTAACAGGGACTTTAGGGTCAAACGCACTTTGGGGTCAAAATCGAGAAATTGATACATATCAACGCACTTTGGGTTTCAAAGTTCTCTGAGGTCTGCTTAAATACTGAGTAATGACTTATTTTCGATCTTCGACACTGAAATATTTGAGATGACGGTCGATATCTATATACATCAATATTTTTAAGTGTCATTTAGATGCTAATATTGCAGTAATAAAAATATATGTTTGATGTTTATGTGGTGTTTTATTAATTTTACGACTTAAAATACCTTATATAACAAACTACTATAGTACTTAAATTGCGAATGTATTCCTACAAATTCGAAAAATATCCTGTTCTGTCAGCCATTAACTAGATAACTTTTGATGACAAATTGAACCCCAAATTAAACATGATGGGCGTGTAATAAAATGCAACTGATGTCATCTCAGTGTACTTTAATTTCTATCTAAATGACTTGTAACAAGTAAGTTAGAAATAAAATTTATCATAAATTAAATAAAGTTATGTAACGGTGATATCAAGCCTTTTTTACATCAGTTAATGCCTTACGGTAAATTTTGGCTTTCATCCCCCGAACATCCTCGTGATTTTTACGTTTGTCAGGTACCAGTCATGTTTTGAAAAACTTATCTGTGTGATGTACCACCACAACCGCTGTCATTTTGAAATGAGAGGAGATGTCTTTTTCCGGAAATTACAAAATATACGTGATTGAAAATAATTCATTCAATAATTGGAAGTGAATTTCATTTAAGTTATAATACACTTATGATCTTGTTAAGCATGGTGAATTCTTATAATATGACATCCATCTTGAAAGCCATCTTAAATGTTTCATTTTTCGAGTAGGGGCATGCAGATTAACACAGCCTGAATTCCTTTCAATGCAGCCTTTTCTACAACATTCAACATAGAAAAAAAATTATCAATTCAGAAATGTTACCTCCGTTTAATAAAACTACAAATAGGGTAAATCCACATTTTCAATGTGCTGAGCAGTTCATATCGTATAATGAACTGGATTTTGATTTGATGTGTGACATGCAATCTCTACAATTATCGGCACACATCAGTTGTACCCCAAAGTACGTAACACATGTGCGTTTGACCCCAAAGAGCGGTGTTACATGGCCCCAACCTAACCCTGTAGTTTCAGAACATATCACTTAGTTATACATGTAGACTGTAAGAACAAATTAGATGATTATTTCTTGTTGATTTATGTTATTCTCAGTTTGTTCGATAATGGATACAATTATGTAAATGTATAAGTTTCTTTTCTTAATATAAAGTAATTACTGCAATGAACAGTTAACAAAATACGAGTACCCAGTAATTTTATGCACGATCTTTCAAAAATATTTTCTTTGTTTTATATTAATTCTTCCATTATTGATTTATTATTAAATATAAAGAATGCAACATACACTTCAAACTTCGTTAAGTCCAAGGTGACAGCAAGTATCGTACTCAAACTAGAAATGCCATATGTACACTTTCTGTCATTTCTTAAAGAGACCAGAATTTTTTCTGACATGATGAGACTTGAAATATTTTTCCGATATTTTTGTACCATTTCATATAGGTCTGAATCAAATACCTGTAATAGCAAATTTAGAGTCATTCCTCTAGATATTTTTTTATGCAAAACGAGCCTAAACAATTGAAAAATGATTTTTTCATTACAGCACAACTTGATTAAATAAGATAAGAAAAAACTCTCTAGCGGAGGCTTCCTTTTACAGGCATATACTACCAATATTCCAACTATTAATAAATGGGTGTGAAAAAGACTCTCATATGTATAAGTTTAAGCATCCAACCAGTATTTCTACGTTTGGTAAGCGCCACTCAAATTTTGGATTATATATATACGATAAATTAAATAGCATTCAATTTATACAAGAAATGTGCTGCAAATAACTTGAATATTATAAAAATGCTAATTTTTAGTAAATAAATTCCAATTCACCTATATCGTACAAACAAAATAATCGTAAACATGCATAAATGATCATTTAACAACAACTATTATCCATAATATTCAGTAAAGACCCATATTCCAAATGAGAATAACTGAAAAATCGAGAGGACATATATCAAAATCCTGAGGTTAAACTCCAACATATAACAGTAGCATACAATAGTTCAACCAATTCGCAATGAAACAAACAACAAACAAATATCAAAAAACAAAGAACACATCAACATATAGAAAAACCAATAAGCAACAACTAGAAATACATCACAACAAAAAGAAAAATACCACAAAAAAAAAACAAACTAAAACAATCCGAAAATACTAAACAAAAAATCAAAAAAAAAACAAAAAGTCAAACTAAACCCCAAAAAAACAACACCAAGCACGTAAAAAAAAAACCAACACCCAAAAGAATCAAGCGAAAGTAACAAAAACAACAGAGACCAAAAAAACGACGCAATACACAACAACAAACCAGACAAAACAAACTACCAAAACAGCAAATAATACCACTTCAAAAAAAAAAAAGACCACAAGGTCACCAACAACAACCACACCCACAACACTAATCAACCCACAGCGCGCCATTGCCCAACAAACAACTCCCCGACCAATCATGCTTACACAACAAGCACCAAACCCCATACGAAAAGTCAATTAAAAATGCGAAAACCCAACACCAAACCAAAAAACAAACACAAAAACACAAAAAAACCCACAATAACAACCCAAAAAACAAAAACCCACGACCCAAACCCACGCATCGACCAAAACATAACTCAAGACCTAAAGCCACGCCAAATCAACAAGACAACAACCCAAAAACAAACAACACTAACACATATACTACGAACACCGAACAATAACCACGACCCAAAAAGCAACAACTCCCAGGTTCCCTTGTTTACAAAACATCGCACACCAACCACCCAAAAACACCCAAACCCCAAAATAGGAACCCACCACCACAACAACCCCCATTCAAAAAAACACACATTGAAACAAAACCACACCAACTCAACTAACACCCACATGAAGAATTAAGTTAAGACACCGTCGACTACAGACAGACACCGTGCGAATTATGTATGTGTTTTTTGCGGATTTTACGTTTCACAACCGAACCGGTATTTATAGTCATTGGCGACGTTTCCCAGCTTTACCTGAGTTGCAGAGGTTGAACGGGGCAGGCCTCAGGTGCTCTCCTGTGGACATTATTTTCAGGCCACGAACGAGGCACAACTGAGTTAGAAACCAACGGACGTTTCGTAAGCTACAAACGAGACGATTTATACACGGGATTCTGTCTAAAACACACGCACAAGTACACCCCCAGCCCCCACGTTCGAGCCCCCAAAAAAAAAAAAAACAAAACAAAAACAAGTTAGATTGCTTTCGTTTTAAAATTCGTGGTTGATCCTCAAGACAACCACTTAAAGAAGGTGTCCACGTGTGATTAGGTTTTACAGTTAACATGCATTCTCATTTTAGCTATGCAACAGTCGGCAGAATGTGTAGTACACGATGAAGAGATCACTCAGTTCTAAAGAAAATCGACTCTGCATATTGTTGTTTTATGACTGAAGACCCGACCAATTCATACTCTGTCAAGACTCTGTTTGATTGAGCCATGAGATAGAACATTGTTATTGTTGCATATTCTTCCATATTACGTCATATTGTTTAAATTAATTTGATCTTTATTATTCAATAAAATTTTGTTTAAATCAATACAATACGTTTTGATGAATTACTTTTCATTACAACAGCCACTTAGATCCTCACCATAATCTACATTCTCCATCACAGTGAAAAGCGTCATCCACCGCCAGAAAGCACGCACCCGAAACCCCCAGCAACAACCAGAAATAACCAAGCCATCATAAGCGCTATAACAGAATTCAATCAAATTCAACATTAGTTAGTGTATGAATCAAAGATTCCGGAACACCAGAAAAAATATATCAACATTGAAGTGAATACACGGGATAACTTTTTACAGCTGTCACACGACACCTGAAGTCATACAAACAGCCACTTAAATGGTTGCAACAACGAGTATTACATTTTAAATACATTTTTCAGTTTTGAGATTTGTAAACAAAATCTAATTTTATAAAATTAGTAACGGCTTTATAACATTATTGAAGTCATTAAGTATTTCCTTCATGCTAGATTAGCTAGTCTTCGACCACTCTGCACGTCTTAAAAATAAAAGCGAAAGGTTTAGGTGCTCAAACTTTGTGTTTTATAAACTGTAACGTCTTGAATTAAGTTACACAAGATGAAGTCCAAGTGGGAAGTCCAAGTACAAGTGAAAGTACCACCAATAATTATCGCTAAAATATTGTTATATATTATATGCGTATGTTAGCGTCAGAAACATTCTATAATCCTTTAAGATATAACGACCTCGCATAATTGCTATATTTTTATCTAATAATAGGACCAAATTTATTATAAACTCTTTAATCTTTATTCGTTAGTAAGCTACTTTATTTTGAAGTTTAATGAAGACAGATTACGCTATAATACCACGACTTACACGCGAACCTGATGCTTCAAACATATTGTAAATTAGCAATTTACCACGTGCATGGTCTGAACTTTATATGCCTCATTAATTACCAAATTTGACTCCGTCATTGAATGTCATGAATATTACCAAACATACAGGAAAATTAGGGAGAGAATATTTTAGAAAGAAGCATTTTTTAAACTGTAAAATGTTTTATAAATAAAAACAATCTTGTTTTATAAAATAAAAATACACTAGAATAAGGAAGTGAATCGTTATTCTGAAATACAATATCTTTTAAACTAATACTCTTTATCTTTGGTTAAATCATTGTTATAAGCAAAATAAGCAAATAAGCACATGCTATAATCCTTTCAATAATATTATAAATATATATAAAAATATTTCACTCATCACATATCGAAATTAAAAACATGAGCGATAATTGGCTATATTTTGTCATGATTTAATCTCATATAAAGAAAATATATACAAATTTAAAGTCGTCAGAATGCTATATTCATCGGTTAATTCGTAATATTTTAAAATATATAAACAAGAAGACTTTTAGAATACCTTTGTCCATTAAACAAATTATTGATTACAAATTGTTAAATAATTTTGACTTAAAATAACGATTTTTTTCTTTTCCTTTCTTTATTATATATCTATATAATGTTTATTTAAGCTTGGTCGAAAGAGTCCGTTTCTGTCTTTTTTCACTTTGTTTAAGAAAGAATTAGATTTGTATCCGATGTATTATCTGATTAAATGTAAAGTAAAGTTGGGCTTGAGAAAGCATAAGTTACACAAGATATCTAAATTAGTTTGGATATAAAATTATAAATGGCGACATATATCTTAAAGATTCTGTCTCAATCGTATTTCAAGAAACAAAACACCCAAAACAAAAGGATATCATAACTTAATTGAAATTACAGCGATTGGAGAGGTTTTAAGGCAATGTAACAAGGATATTGTTCGTGCTCATATTCGTGTTTATTGATTTTATTTTGTATCCTTTTATTTCCAGCGAATTATTCAAGATATAGTTACAAAAGCTCAATTTTGTCCCATTTATCTTAACTATAAATCGTCCGTGACATAAATAGGTGGTTACCCACTTAGTTTGAATTGTATGTCCGGCATTAAAAAAATCGTATTGTAAGGGTTTAGTAAACATGAATTCAATAGTAAAAAATATTTCGTGTAAACCAGTTACTTAAAAACTCTTATAGAAGCCACAAATTAAAAAAAAATCCATGCGTACATTTAAAAATGAAATTGAAATAATTATGAATAAATCATTGTTACATTTTGTTAGACGTTATGCTTTTATTTCCATCATGGATTTTACACTTCAAAAGAAACAGTTGTGCAGCCTTTTGTGTCATTACTATTTATTTTACCTGTTCGTTCGGCGAAACTATATCACAATGTATTCTTGGAGGTTCATGAAATTCCCATCTTCTCCAATGTACTAGCTTTCGTTTTTTAAAATATTGAGGTTAGTTTACAATACGAGTCTTACTCGTGTTGAAACAAATTTATTCTATATTCAATAATTTTTACAGAAAGCTTTTTGTTATTATTTGAAAATTGAGATACGCGGCAAATTTATAAATTTTGTTTTCCAGTTATAAAATTGATATCAGCATTCTGATAGTCACGAAACATGGCAATAAAATCTTATTATGGTTATAGAGATGTTAGATGTGTAGAGCTAATAAAGACAATCATTTAGTAGATATAATATAAGGTCATTTCACTATTCAGTAAGTAAATTTGTTAGAAATCAGTTATAATGATCATTGTTAGCCATTATACTAGTGCCTCACACCAAATAACGCATGAGAATCTGCATTATAACTTGTCTATAAGGTTGTTCATAGTTTTGATATTGCATGATGGGTGTTATCAGATGATATCTCAATTAAAGATTTTTGATAGTAAATATTTTTCGCAAAGCCAAAAATGATTAAAAATTAGTGTGAAAAATAGGTTTCAAATAAAGCATATAATGTATATCAACAATTCATTTTACTTCATTTAAAAATTGTTTACACATAGTATTGCGTATCAGTTTAAGACTTTAATTTATCCGGATAATGGTATCAACCTTGTTTATCAGCGACATTTATGTATATTCGTCTGATTTCGTTTTCTCTTCTATTTTATCAATCTTGTATGGAATATTACCGTTTGGATAAACACCGTTTCGTCAGTAGGTTTATAAAAGAAGTTATCTCTGGATTCTGTTTTCAAAAATCATCATAAAGTCATCTCATATAATAACAACATTCTAACAGGAAATATGATCAAAATATGTAAATTTAGTTATAGAGATATCAAATGTAAACAAACAATAAAGGGAAAATTAGGAGAGAAATTGTAATAAGACAAATATAAAATCTAACATCACAATTATTAATATTTGGGTATGATAAGCATCTTCTCAGGGTCCCTTGCCTTAGCTAATGTCTTCCTCCACCAGTACCATACGTTTTCTTTTGTGTTCGTGCGTAGGTAAATCAAATAAAAAAAAATATAAAGCACACTCGAAACGTATTTCTTCTATTGTTTAAAGATCGTTAGTCATTCAAATATATTTTATATTCATATTATCTCCACAACACCCTTTATCACAACAATGTTTTGAACAGTTTCGATATAAAAGTCAAGTTATTTATGAAGCAGACAATTATGTTGGTGGATTATCTTCTGTGTAAAACCATCTCTGGTCAGATGAAACACTGATTTAGTAAAGTGTAAGGTTTCATAAATATTTGTACTTACCAATGACTGTTAACCAGAGCCATTTAACCCTTAGTAAATGCCTATAAAGTTGTTATGCACAGAAGAATCGGCAATCTTTGAGTTTTATCATTGATATTTATGCGCTCTCTCGCATGTTTAATGGATTGTTGACAACAAAATGAAATTTAATGGACATCAATTCAAATTTCTTTGTCAAATAGAAAGATTTGTCAAATTGCATTAGTCTTGTTGAATATGGATAAGGCATATTAAAGGTTGTACTTATATCAGAATTGTCATGATTATTTTATTGCCTTTACAATGAAGATGAATATTTTCTTATATTAAAATGATATAATCATTTTTGTACCACAGTTTTGAGAACTTTTCATTGAAAATAAGTTAGAGTTACATTGTTTACCCTTAAATGCACAGTGCGTTGCCTAGAGTGCTAGTATAAGTTTCCCGTACATCAGAAACCGCACTGTCTGTCGAGAATGAAAATAGAGCATGCTCGTTGACCGGCTACATTTTATGAGGTTTACTTATTGTGACGACAGGGAAAGGGAGAATGATGAAAAAGTGATATCAATACATTGGTTACATCTTTTTTTCTGGGGTTAACATATTTTGTCGAAAGAAATGAAAAGTATTTTATTCGTGCCTACAATACAAAAGAGAATGAACATCAAAAATACTCGTGCAAATCAGATTGCCTCGTGTTTCGATGCTATTTCCATGACGTCATTGGACATTAACAAATCTTTCAACTGGTGTTTCAGACATGTCTTCAATTAAATTTGTTAAATTATATAACTCATTGAACATTTCACTATATTGACATTCATATCAAAAGGAATTAGAAGTTAAAAAATATATATATTGTATTTTTGTTACGAATGAGAACGTTTGCCCAGGGACAATAATCGGTTTTATGTCGGAAAGAGTGTACATTATTATCATTTAGTTAAGGCATTTCTGTTATAGATATCCGGAAAAAAGTGATCCCTCGGGAGCATTAAAAACAGCAAAATTATATGAAAATTGCAAATTCGGTCTGATAAAGCATACAGAAGTTAAAAAATTCATCCCTGTGATACGACATTTTACTGTTCATTTGTTCATATTGTAGCAACTGTAAATCATATATCAATTGGTGAATGGGTTAACATACGTAGTTTGCATATTGTTTTTTTTTAGTTTACACATTTGATACATTGTTCCAAGCTCGTTGTAAACAAACTTGCTGGTCTGAACTAAGTAACATTGACTACCGGTATTAATTGCATTAGGTGGAAAGAATTACTTTGTTGTTATGCATTTACATAGTTGATTGTGACAAAGTTGTTTCACCTTGCCATTCATGGTCATTCTCGGATGAAGTTAGAAATATCTCGATAACTTTGATTTCACCGTGTTATATTGAATAACTTAATCGTTATGCACAAAATAATTGAGTTTTATCATTGATATTTATGCGCTCTCTCGCATGTTTAATGGATTGTTTGACAACAAATCGAAACCTAATGGATATTAATTCAAATTTCTTTGTCAAATGAAATAATTTGTCACACTTGATTGGTTTTATTGTAGTCGGAAAGTTTTAGGTAATCATATGACAAAAGTATCATTGAAAGAAATACTTGCATTGATTTCAAATAGCGAAAATAAAATTTACATTACATTGCATTTATTAACAAGCAAGTCGCGGAAGATTTACATGGCCATTATGCATAGTATGTAACATAACAACACTTTTATCATGTAAAATGGTCGGTTTTTATTGCAACATCAGCCGGGGATGACGCTTCTTTTGTCATAATAATTTTGTACTTGGTGCCTTCAATTCCGTGACATCAACAATTGCAATCATTCACACGTGTTTGTTTTTTCTTTCTCGTTTTTAAGTTGAAATAAATGAACAGCAGACATGATAGCTGTTTTGACATGTAAATCAGTCCGTAGATTAGAGTATCCTCAATATTATAAATAGTGTTCTCAATTTGTTAATATAAATTGTGTTTAATGTACTATATTTGTGTAATTGATTTAATTCAATAATATTGCTCAAGCCACACAATTATATAGAATGATCTTAAATGTAGCTTTACCTAACTTATGTTTCGTTTCATGATTATAATAGAATATATATAAACAAATCTTTTCATGTTTAGATAATGCTTTTAAAATATCTATATTAGGATTATTATTATTGCAATATATTTTGATATCTTATCTGGAAAGTACAATCATTCAATTGTATCTGTTACTGCAGTAAGTACAAGTTCTGCATCCTTATCTACAAATAAAATTAATTTTATTACAGACATGAAGGGATTCCTAATGTCCTAATGTCAGTAACAATGTATTTATGTCCTTTTATCTTAAACTAAACAACGACGTTAGCAAATACAAAACCAAATATATTGTATGTAATCTTGTGTCTTTGCAGACTCATCTTATTGCATTAATGTTGAATGAAGAACTGCAATTTTGTAAGAATATTTCATTAGTAATCATAACAATCAATGTCCTTAAAGACATCGGGAAAACCCATTAGTTCTTATTAAATTCTTTGTGAGAAACAAAGATTTCCCTGCATTTTTGATAATTATCATTAAAAGGAGAACGTAAAAGTAATAAATAAACCTAATATCTTTTATTTAAATATCGGAATGCCGTTTCTTACATTTTCTTTATATTGTATATTTTAGCATCTTTTCAAATTCAAAGTGATGCATAAACGTCCAATGACCAGTTAACTGAATTGTGTGTCAACAGTAATAAAAATCGCATAAGAGTCAAATAAATATGGAATCATTATAATTATATTTTGAAGCGAAAATTGTGCACGTTGTGTGAATCAATTCCTTAACACACATATAAATAAATAAATGAATCATGAATATTATAATGTTTTAACAATTGGCACTTTTTGATTGACTTTCAGGCTAATCCTAACCCTATCAAAGTCTTACATTTATCAATAAATAAATTAAACTAATTCATTAATAAGGCCCAATGTGCTATCAATTTTATTTCTCCTGGAATCATCTTACAGTGTCTAAAATTACGTATTAGCCATATTTATAAAATATCCTTTGCTACTTTTTGCCCTGTTGGTAATTGGTTTAATTATAATGAATAAGTATTTTGTATGGAAGTCAAAATAATACATTGTTTACATTTGGCTACCTTAATAACTCATTACTGCACGTTCAGCGCTACTTTGTTCAAACTTTACACATCTAACATGTTCTTAATCCATTACTGAAATATTCTAAACCCCATGTTTGATATTTCAAAAGTCTTAAAACAATATGAATTTCTGAGGCATAATGTGCCATAAAAAAGAATCATAAGTTCAGTATATTGTGCCATTAATGTACATGTTTTACAGTGCATTTATCTAAACTATATAACAATGTATTAAGCTAGCCTTCTTTTTTCTTTTCATTTTTTTTGCAATTTTGAAAATTTACATTGTGCATATAAACATAAAATGCACGATTTTTGAAAAACGTTTTTTTCTAAATTTCAAAGTGGCGCAACAATATCATTGATTAAAAGTATTTTTATATTTATAATTTATATATTTAACAATACCACCATAAGTGATGTTTGGGACTTGTTCGTTTTCTATTGAAGGCATGTATGGTATACAAAATATCATTCATGAAATCTGGTAAATTTACTGACTTAACTTAATATCAGAACAAGTCATTGATACATATGTGTGTAATATTACCAAGTTGCCAAACATCCACCTCTCATCGACGTTAACATTAATCAAACTGTATCTGTATAAATAGTTTTTATTGACATGTCATGTTTGATTAATTACATCGGATAGAATTTTAGCCTTAATTCTCCAAAATGATACATTTTTCAAAATTTTAATGTAATAAATATTACCATACTTCCAAAACTGATTTGGCTCAAAGATGCATATTTGCGTAAGGTTGCAAGACAAGAGATATAATTTCCAAATATTTGGAGATAAAACTTAATCTTAAACAAAAACTACAATTACTCAATAAAATTTGAAGAAATTTCTTAAAACGTACGTTTTGGGCGTTCTTTAAATATTTTATTGGTTCCATTGATTGGTTACAAGTCAATTATAATGGTTATGATTATTCATAATATCTTACATCAGTTTAAGAATATTAACTCGTTGAAATATGATTATTTAAAGGTGTTTGAAAATGTATTTAAAAGTAAATTATTTTAAAGAGAACAAAGAAAGTTTTTATATTGAAGCGCATATCAGATGAATGCAAATTTTCATAACAAGTTTGAAAACGTATATAAAAGTACAATATTGGAAAGAAAACAGAGAAAGTTTTGATATAGAAGCGCATACCAGATTCATATTAATTTTCATAAAAAATTTGAAAATGTATTTGAAAGAAAACAAAGAAAGTTATATACACATTGCAAAACGGCACTTACAATTAACCTAAATAATCCAGTTAGATGTCAATATATGCTCAAACTAACGGAGAAAAAATTGATGATTAATACTGCAAAGTAAGACATTCATTGCGTATAAAATGTACATTTTTACTTGTGTCTTGAATATTTTCAATTTTCCTACAATCTTAGTTTATTTGACTCAAGTTTGATTTTTTGAAATATTTTGGCTCAACCTGAGGCATGCAGCTTTTCATATTTTATCAAATATTTACACTTTTATTCAAATGACATATACATTTAATGAAAGAGGTTAATTTCATGAAATTTTGAGAAACACATGCAAGGAATCCCAGACGCTCAAATTCGTTCATCGCAAATGAATACAGTTTTGGTAAGTAAGAAAATACGTGCTACCAGATATTTAAATTAGTTTGGATTTTGTATTGCAATATAAATATTTGAAATAGAAGTTATTTTCCTATCACTTTTTATGCACAATACATGTGATCATAAATATACATGATTTATAATTCCAATGGTTTACAATCTATAGGAGGATTATTTGCTTTCTCTGAGAAACCTATATTTAAGAAATGATATACGATATAACATCCTCTTCCTTTCATAGTGTTGCATCTTGCATTTTACTAGATACTGGTACATTTTACAATTGTAACAGTAAATTGTAGTTCAGATGTTACTATAATAGCCAAAATGTTATTCACAATGTTTCTATTATACTATTATATTATTGGTTCCTGGACGCGACAAAATGTTGTTTTGGGATAGACATTTGTGCCAAATTATTTTAAAATCCTTCAATGCATGACAAAGTAACAGTCTTGACATGGTTGTTGTGTAAGTGGGGACACACGGACAGACGGACATGAGTTTTAGCGACACATTGTCTGGATGTGGTAGACATTTGTGCTAAGTTATTTTAAAATTCTTCCATGCATGACAAAGTTACAGTGCGGACTTAAATGTGTATCTTCAAACTCTTCTCGAGATAATGAGTACCTTCAAACTATAAGTGTGACCTTGACCTTGAAGGTAGGGACATGGGTCCTTCTCGCGACATGTCGTATTGATGTGGTAGACATTTATGCCTAGTTATTTTAAAATCTTCGATGCATGACAAAGTTACAGCCCGGACACGAATGTGTGTACCTTTAAACTCTAATTGTGATAAAGTGAACTACAAAATGGAAGTGTGACCTTGACTTTTGAGGTAGGGACGCGATTATTAGACGCGACACATCTTCTTGATGTTGTAGACATTAATGCCAAGTAATTTTAAAATCCTTCTATGCATTGGAAAGCCCGGACACGATTGTGTGTACCTATTAATTTTAATTGTGATCATGTGAAACTTCAAAATGTTAGTGTGACCTTGACATTTGAGGTAGAGACGTAATTCTTGGACGTGATACATTGTCTTGATGTGGTAGATATTTATGCCTAGTTATTTAAAATTCCCTCAATGTATGACAAAGTTACAGTCCGGACACGAATGAAGTAGGAACGCACAGACGGACAGACGGACAGAGAGACGGTGCGATTATATTATGCCTCCCTTCGGGGGCATACACATTTCAATTTTAAGGAACACATGGAAAGGTAAAAAGTCAACTCATCTCTGATATGCTGGTTAGGCAAAGAAATATCCTTGTTAATTACACCACAAACGCTGACAAATTTAGATTCAATATAATATTATTCCATTCCACATTTTCCATCGGAAGAAACTGATAATATTTGGATTCAAAATGTTGTAAATAAATTAAATTGTGATTCTCCTCTCTCTTTACAAACATGTTTGTAAACAGTTTAATGCTTCCAGGAAATTGATAATTATATACTAAAACCAATATTTTAAGACCTTATCGTTAGATTTGATCTATTTACTAATATCGGTAAATTATTGTCCCGTTTCTAACACTTTTTAACTGAAAATCGATTTAACGATATTTCATCCCGTTTACCCCCCAAAAAAGGTATTATTTATTTTGCCTTTTGTTTTTGATTTTAAAATAACAAGCTTGTTTTATAAACGTTTAAAATAATATCTCTTACAAGAAATATAGAGAGATGATTGCTATAAACGTTTTAGACTGTATAGATGTAGGAGCAGTAGTCCAGTGGTAGGACGCGCGCTTAGGGATCGAGAGGTCCCGGGTTCGAACCCCCCTAGGGGTACTGCTAATTTCCTTGAGCAAGAAATTCACCTGTGATTGCTTCACTTCACCCAGGTGTAAATGGGTACCTGCGAGGGTGGTATAATTCCGTTGCGCCAAAGTGTTGGCTGCACTACGCGGAGTTAAAAGACTCCCCAGGGAGATTGATAGATAGATACCAGTAGCCCGATGACCAGGGGTAATAGCTGTAAAGTCGTTGAACATGCGTAAGCATGAAACTTAGACTATAAAATGCAATTACTTTATTGCTAAAAGCATAAAACCATTGCCTAATATAACAACATCCTTACACGAAACATAACCATAAAATGTTATAACAGTTATAAATATATAAAATGTGAAGAAGCAATAAGATGATATTTAATAAAGCAATAACAATTTCTTACATTACAATTGTTTTAAGTTCAAATGAGAATGAACAGCAGATATGGTAGCCGTTTTTTGATTTTGGAATTTGTGCGTTTTTTAAAATATTTTTCATTCTATATGCTTTTTCTCCTTTATTAATAAAGAATTATCTTAAGTGAAAGTAAGTTTTCTGTTCATTGTACTTTGAAACTATTACGATATTGCAATCTATATTCATTGATATTTATTATTCGTAAATCACAATCTGTCATTCCACCAGTAACTACAGTTAGAACAACATCGTCAACCATATCTACATGTTATCAAATAAATGTAATTTTATTGTAGACATAAAGAGTTTCGCTGTCTGTCTTAAATTTTATTTTATCTGTTATGGACGAGTGAAGACATATATTTTTAGAGATAAATTGGACTTAAATAACCATTAATGGTAAACCATTGCTCCATATTGTTTCTACAAATATATATACTTTTGATGCAGGTTTACAGTTCTTTCCATTAACCTTTATTACACGAGACGTTTTCATATCTATAAGATGCAGACAAAATATCTTTGATATGACAATGTTAAATCAAAATATTTTGTTATTGAAAACATTAAGATGTTGATTGCAAGAATAAAATTGTTAAATTATTAAACAAGAAAGTTATATTATACATAAAATATTGTAATGTCACCTGATTTGTGGTTTTGTAAAAAGGTCGATTATACACGGGTTCTGTCTTCGTTAATAAAAGCAACAACACATTAGATTGCTTTCGATTTTAAAACAGTTGATTGACCCATCTACGAAAACCACGAAAATAAGTGCCCCACTTGTAATAAGGGAGCTAACAGTAAATGCATTTTATTTCGAGCTATGCAAAAAGTCGACTGACATACCTTATTTCACATAAAGGAAAATTATCATGTTCTAAAGAAAAATCAAGCCACTGTAAAGTCTGTTGTTCTTATTATGAACTCAACAATCCTGACTCTGTTTGATTCAGCCATGACAGATAATCTAAATGTGGCCCCAGCACTGGTTTAGCAGTATTCAGTCTTCAACATTAAAGTGTATGAATCAATGATTCCAAAAGACCAGAGAAATATATCAACATTGAAGTGAATATACGGGATAACTTTTTACAGCACCTTAAGTCATACAAACAGTCACTAAAAGGTTTCAACAATGAGTATTCCATCATAAATGCATGTTGCGTTATTAAGATTTGTTTACGAAATCTAGTTTTATAAAATTTGTAATGGCTTTATAAACATTATTGACGTGATTAAGTATTTCCTTTGTGCCAGATCAGCTATGCTTCGACCATTTGCAAGTCTTAATTTTCATGTAATTTTGTTGCGATTTATGCTTCCGAGGAATTACACTTTTTCCAAACTTAAAAAAAAATATCGAAAGTTTTAAGTGCTCAAACTGTGTGGTAATAAATGTATCGTCTGGGAATAGGTTAAACAAGTCAAGTCAAATTATTTTTCTACTCAAACAACTATCAAATTAGTTTAATATGCTATATTGATGATTATGTTAGCGTCAGAAACATTCTATTATCATTAGATATAACGATCATAACATAAATAATTGCTATATTTTAGTCTAATAATGAGACCAAACTCTTTAATCTTTCTTCGTTAGGAAGCTACTTTATTTTAAAGTTTAATGAAGACAGATTACGCTCTAATAACAAGACTTACACAGAACCTGGTGCTTCAAAAATATTGTAAATTAGCAATTAACCACGTGCATGGTCTGAACTTGATATGTCTCATTATTACCAAATTTGACTCCGTCAGTGAATGTCATGCAATAGTATACAGGATAAATAAAGAAGAAACGTATAGAAGAAGCATTTTTAAACTATAAAATGTTTTATAAATAAACGACAATCTTGTTTTATAAAATAAAGATACAATAGAATAAGGAAGTGGTTCGTAATTCTGAAATACAATGTCTTTTAAACAATACTTTTTATCTTTGGTTAAATCATTGTTATAAATATACACATAACGCAAAACTTTTAAGCACATGCTATAATCCTTTCAATAATATTATAAATATATATAAGAAAAATTTTACTCATCACATATCGAAATGAAAGCATGAGCGATAAGTGGCTATATTTTGTCATGATTTTTTCTCATATAAAGAAAATAAATACAAACTTAAAGTCCTCAGAATGCTATATTTATCGGTAAATTGGTAATATTTTAAAATATATAAAGGAGAAGGCTTTTAGAGAATTTTGTCCATTAAACAAACGATTGCTTTTATTTTCATCATGGATTTTACATTTCAAAAGAGACATTTGTGCAGCCTTTTGTGTCATTATTATTTATTTTATCTGTTCGGCGAAACTATATCACAATGTATTCTTGGAGGTTCTTGTAGTTCGCCTCTTTTCCATTGTAATAGCTTTGAATTTTTAAATAATGAGGTTAGTTTACAATACGCCTCTTACTCGTGTTGAAACAAACTTATTCTATATTCAATAATTTTTACAGAAAGCTTTTTGTAACAGGCAGCGAACGTAATTATTTGAAATTGGGATACGCAGCAAATTTATAAATATCTTTTTCCAGTAATAAAATTGATAACAACATTCTGATAGTCACGAAACATGGCAATAAAATCTTATTATGGTTATAGAGATGTTAGATGTGAAGAGCTAATAAAGACAATCATTAAGTAGATATAATATAAGGTAATTTCACGATTCCGTTAGTAAATTTGTTAGAAGTCAGTTATAATGATCATTGTTAGCCATTATACTAGTGTCTGACACCAATTAACACATGAGATTCTGCATTATAACTTGTTTTTTAAGATTGTTCATAGTTTTGATATTGCATGCTGGGTATTATCAGTTGATAGTATTGATATATATTATTGAACAATTAACAATTTTCTGAAAGCAAAAAATGATAACAACCGCATTTTCTAAGAAGCTTTCAAAGTACATTTCAGTATACTTATAATCAAACCTCTCGTAAAAAAGTTAAACCGCTGCATTATGTTTACACGTCTTGACTCATACGTCATCAGTTTCAATTAGTGTGAAAAATTAGGATTGAAATAAAGCATATGATGTACAACAACAATTCATTTTACTTCATATCAAAACGTTTCTTTCTTATTGTTTACACATAGTATTTCGTATAACTTTAGCATGAAAATTCAAAGAAGCAATGATTCCAAATTCAAGCTCAATATAACCGATAAATAATAATTCAAGTTAAATTGTATCTGAATTATGGTTATAACCTTAGTTAACTGCGACGTTAATGTATGTTTATCTGATTTCTTAATCCCTTCTATTTAATCAATCTAGTTGCGTTTTACTAGTATGTAATGCAATATTATCGTTTAGAAAAACACTGTTCCGTCGTTAAGTTTATAGAAAAAGTAATCTCTTGATTTTGATTACAAAAATCATAAAATCATTTCCTATTAGAACATCATTCTAACACGAAACATGATCGGAATGTAGTTTCAGCTATAGAGATATCAAATGTTAACCAGCGATAAAAGATAATAAAGCGGTTCATGCTTGAAACAACGTCTTGCTCCACCAATAAAGCTGGCAAGTCGCAATACGCATTCTTTTGTGTTCGTGCGACATTAAATCATGACAAAAAAGATATAAAGCACAGCTGAAATGTATCTCTTCTATTGTTAAAATTGTTAGTCATTTAGATACAAAATGTATATCCATATTATCTTCACAACACTCTTTATCACAACAATGTTTTGAACAAGTAAAATCTATTAAGCAGACAAACTTGTTTCTGGATTATCTTCTGTGTAAAACCACCTCTGGTCAAATGAAACACTGCATAAGTAAAATGTAAGATTTATTAAATATTTGAACTAACCAATGACTGGTCACCAAAGTCATTAAAACCCTAAGTTAAGCCCTTAAATTTGTTTTAAGTTTTATCTTTTTTCAAATAAAAATCCAGTTATAGAATTTAAACAAGACAATAAAAAATCTGGAAACGAAGTGATCCCTCGGAAGCTCGGAAAGTATTAATCACAATAAAATTATATTAAAATTGCAGGCTCGGTTTAATTGAGTCTGTACATGATTATATGCTTATTTGCATGGCCTCTGTGTTATAAATTATTACATTAAGTTTATACCAAAATATAAGAAACTGTTGCATACAGAACGAAATACCAATTCTGCCTTTCAAAATTGTTTACCCCAATATCATTATCATTCTTTGGATGAAGTTAAGTTCAAAATCTCAAGAAGACTTTCATTTCAACATTTTTATCAGAGTTTTTATTTGTTATATTGAATAACTGATTGTTATGCACAGAAGAATCGGCAATCTTTGAGTTTTATCATTGATATTTATGCGCTCTCTCGCATGTTTAATGGATTGTTGACAACAAATTGAAATTTAATGGACATCAATTCAAATTTCTTTGTCAAATGGAATGATTTGTCAAACTGCATTTGTCTTGTTGAATATGGATAAGGAATATTGAAGATTTGCAGTTATATCAGAATTGTCATGATTTCTTTATTGCAGTTACAATGAAAATGACATTTTTTCTTATAACATTATATATAGTTTGGAGACATTGTCATTAATTGCATTAATAATTATGTTGTTTTTTATAATAATAAAATATTAAAATAGTTTTTCTGTTAATTCATTTAAATTCTTAAACACTTTTTCGATGCTGTAATATCTATATTGATATCTTATATCCGAAAGTAACAATTATTCGTCCTATCCGAAACTGCAGTTAAACTTATAACCTTGTTATCAAATAAACTTCATAATATATAGACATGAAGAGTTTCGCTGTTTGTCTACAACTTGAAATCTAAAAGCCATTATTCGTAAATTATTGCTTCAAAATTTAACAATATACTAAAGACAGAACATTAGTGCGTATTGATCTGTTTTACAAATGTATCTGATGCAGGTTTACAGTTGATATTATTAACATTTATTGCATGAGGCAGTTTCTTATTTCTTATCTATAAAATATAGACATACTATCTCTGACAAGACAATGTTAAACAATATTATTATATAATTGAAAACATAAAGACGATGACCGCAATGATAAAAATAAAATTATGAATTATTGTGAAATATATGTTTTTTATTTCAAGCTATTCAAGGAGTCGACTGTCACCTCTTACTATTTGCAAAATAATTATGTATGAAAGAAAAAACAAAAAAAAAAAAACAAATGAGGATATAAAAAAAACCAAAAACAACACAACACCCCTTGAAAAACCACCAATTCACTGCTGTTTTTATTATGAACTTCATATTGCTATTTAAATGCTACCAAAGAAACATTTTATTTTTACTACAAGAAAAAACAGAAATGTCCTTATGTACACAAAACATAATACAAAAAATATCAAGTCCACATGTTAAGTTAAAAACGGTTCTTACATTACATTCTTACTGTTGACATCTATTTTGTTCTTCTAAGATATTTGTCATTATATCAATCATTCAAACATTAAATACCCAATAATAACAAACAATTTTATTCCTGGTTTTAATTCTGAGTTGCCACAATGAGGCATATCATGGAATCGTTTACGAAATCTACTTTCATAAATGGCTATCTAACATAATTAATGTAATAATCTTTTCTTCTTGTTTGGTCTTTTATTCTATGACCACTAGCAAGCATAAAAATAATCGAACGCTTCAAATTCTTAAAACGTGTGGCAAAAACGGTCTAAGTTTAGCAAGTAAATTCAAATAAATTTTATCAAACAATTACGCAATACTGTTCTTTTATATGTTATATTGATGCGTATGTTAGCATCAGATACTTTCAATTATCATTAGGGGTTACGACCATTGCATGGATAATTGCTATATTCTAGTCTAATAATGAGACCAATTTTATCATAAACTCTTTAATCTCACTTCGTTAGTAAGTTATTTTATTTTGAACTTTAATGAAAGACAGATTGCACTATAATAACACAGAACCTGATGCTTTAAAAAAATTGTAAATTAGCGATTATCGACGTACATGATTTAAGCTTGATATGACTTCTTATTAACAAGTTTCTCCTTTTTCATTGAATGTCATGCAAGTGTACCAGATGAGGAAGAAACGTTAAAAAGAAGATTCTTTGACATTTAATCATTATTGTTTTATAAACTACAGATACTCTGAATTTAGTTAAATCTCAATTCTTAAATACTATATATTTTTAAGAAGATCCTCTATCTAATATAGAAATTAAGTACATGTTTTGACCCTTTCAGTTATATTTATAAGAGATATAAATGTATAATGCTTAAAAATCATCGAAATTTAAACATACGAGCTGAAATTGTCTAGAATTTTTCATGATTCTAATTGACATAAAGAAAATAAAAACAATTCGAAAAACCTCACAATGCTTTTCGCATTGTTAAATTAGTGTTGTTTTTTAAAACAACAAGAGTACTTTGCGTTAATTGTTTGCTTGAATATTATGCCAATCTACGTTATTCTTAAAAATAATCAAAATAATGCAGTACAAAACGCTTATGAGAATATGCACTTTTAAAAACCATTAAACAACTGATTGATAAAATTTGCGTATCAATTTTGACTAAAAATAACCATTGAAACATAATTGAAACATTCTGTTTCTGTCTTTCTTCTTTTCTTCAGAGAGATAGACATTTTACAATGTTCATTTTGTTTGTGAAAAGAATTAGATTCATGTCTAACCCAAATTCGATTGAATGTATTTGGCAGAAAGTAGCATATTTAAGTTGGGTTTGAGGAAACATAAGCTTAAGTAAATATCGAAATCTAAATTTGTTTCAATATGAAATTACAAATGGCGCCATAGATCCTGAAGTTTTTTCTCAATCATATTCAAGAATTGAAAAAGCAGTGCATGATTTAATGAAATACAACATGTAGCAAAATACTTTCTAGCTCATAATCCATTGTATTGATATTTATATGTATCTTTTCTATTTCCTGTGAATAAAAATATTTCGAAAGTAATAACCTATGAGGAAAGATGATTAATTTTGAATAGCCTCCATGGTTTTGTTTGAATATTAAACAGGTAAACAATCATTTTTCTTGCCTGCATGTAGATAGAATAATAGCAATATTATTGGATTTTAGGAAAGTATCTAGCAAGTACCTAGCAAGTAATGAAACAACAAATATTTGAAAATTGCAGACGCAATTAAGTCAGTTTACGGTAAATAATGAAGATGTAGCATTCTTCATATCTCATAGCACTGGCTTAAGCATCATTCAATTCTCAAATCTATACAATCCGAAAAGATACGCAAAAATAATAACTAATAACTAATGAAACTTTTACACGTGCCTCACAACACTTGACAACTGTTGCCTTGAGTATTGACACCTGTTGTTGTAAGCATCGACACCTGTTCTATTTTGTATTGACACACACATTTATGTGAGAATTGACATCTGCTTTTGTGAGTATTTAAAGCATAGTTAAAATACTAAAAAGTAGTTAAAAATCGTTGACTCGGTTTTATTGAGTCTGTTTCTAAAATAGAATAGAAATTTCAACTTCTCTCACACCCCAGCACCGTCCCAAGCTATATTCAATTCTCTACATTTAAAGAAAAATGTTATCAATAAAATAACGTTATCATGATGATTAAACTTTACCTGGATTCTTGTAAAAAAACCCAAACACAAAGCTCACAAACACACGCGCGCACGTTCAACACATTTATATAAATAATTGTGATATTTTTATTTAAGTATTACTGCAATTAAATGTTTTATTATTTTATTACCTAAATATCTATTTAAGCCATTTTTGGAATTTTATTTTTTCTTGTTTTTTATCAATTTGTATGCATCGTTCATTCAGTTGAATTACTGTAATTTCCTGTGAGAATTGAATTTTAATGAGTTTAATTTTTTGTTGTTAATTCTGTTTTGATGTTTTGTTTTAAGAGCGTTTAGGAAATGACGGCAATTTTAATGACTAAATTTAAGAGTAAATGCGTTCGTTCATACTCAAACTGTTGTGCTGGTTAGACTTTAAATTGTATATACTATTTAAAAAGTTTTATATAACATGTGTTTTGTTTCACATTTTGATATGGTTTGTTCATGCATCAATTGGAAAACATAAAGAAATTGTCAAAGATAATGTTTTCACTGATTTATTTGATTTAAGATTTTGTCAAGGAAACAATATGCTGTTGTGTTTAGAAAAAAAAGTATACCTGAATTAAGGAGCTGGTTATTCTTTAAGGTTTTCTATAATATAATATTTACTTACTTATTATTTCGTTTTAGAATTACATTTTAACATTTGTACAACACATCTTATTTTAACATTGTTACCTAATACGATTAAATTCTTAACATAGACACTCTTAAATAATTAACTATAGTGACATGTGACTTCACAATGTCAGTAACATAACTAAAGCAATGTATGCATGTCATTTAATCTCCAGCTTAAACGACAAGAATGTATACTTGGTTTGATTTTCATTTCCGAACATATTTAAATTACCTTGATAATTTCTTACTCATCTAAAACAAGTCTAAATGAAAGTCAGCAAGTTTGAATTAAAATGGAAAGTATATACGTTATGTTTAAAATTATAATCAAAATCATTTTAATGTACGGTTAAGAGGTTAAAAAGTTTGAAATGACTTTATTCTACATTTTGGGAGAGAAAATTATTTAATGCATTTTAAATTGGCCAAACGTAAGATAAAGAGTTCGTAAATTTACCAAAATTGTCTTTTTTCTCAGATATTAAATGCGGTGAATTTTACAGTACATTTAGCTTAACTATATAACGGTGTATTAGCAGTCTTTATTCTTTCGATTTGTTATTGCAATCGAATATTCAGAAAATATTATATTGTGTACATTAACATAGGATGCACGATTTTCTAAACACGTCTTTTCTATTTTTCTATATTAACAATATCATTCATGAAGTCTTTTTTATTTGTGGTTTATATTTTATACAATACTAACTTTAGTGTTTTTTTGATTGAATATAAATGTTGTAGATTTGGCGCGACGTAACGTTACGTCACTTTTGCGCGAATTCTTTGGTTATGTTATTAACGGAAACAAACCGTACACAACGCCTAGTTTTACTCACGATCACGTCCTCATAATATGTATGTTTATTCATGTTTATTGAAGTAACTTTATATCGTCATTGTTTGTTTGATTTGGGTTAACGTCACACCAACACAGTATAGGTCATATGGCGACGTTTCAGCTTTACTGGTTGAGGAAAACCACAGGTGCCATTCCGTGCATTATTTCAGGTACGAACGGGCACCTGAGTAGAACCACCGACGTTCCGTATGCTAGCTGGATAGAATAAGTCATTGATACATATATGTGTAATATTACCAAGTTCCTAAACATCCACCTTTCACCGACATTAACATTAATCAAATTGTATCTGTATAAATCTTTTTCGAAGCCGTGATGTTTGATTAATTACATTGGATGACATTTAAGCCTAAATGTTTAAGATGTCATATTTTTCTAATGAAATAAACATTATCATATTTTCAAAATTGCTTTGGCTGAAAGGTGCAAAGTTGCATAAGTTTGCAATCGATACATGTTTTCAAATATTTTCAGGTGAAACTGAATCTTACACAAATAGTATTTTACTTTCTTAATAAGTTAAATACAGACATTTCTTCAAGCGTACGTGTTGGGCATTCTTTAAGCATTTTAATGGTTCCATTTATTGGTTAGATGTCAATTATAATGATCGTGATTATCCTTTAACTCGCACCAACTTACAAATCCGAATAACAACCTATTGATAAGATTGGTCATAGTTGATATCTCAATGCAAAGTATTTTGATGCATGTATATGAATGAACGCCCGATAATTAACGCATTTTTTGATAAGCTTTCAAATAAACACAACCTGTGTATAAGAGATATGCGAGGTAAGAAATATAATGCCACTGTATTATTTTCACTCTTTCTGACACATGCTTAATCAATTTCATAAAATCTTTTTAGTATCAATAGATAAATTACCATATAATGTACAACAACAATCATGTATTTCAATTCAAAATATTTTTCTTATTATCAATAAGCATTTTATATTATGTATAACTTTAACAATCTGTAAAGAAATATTATTATACCTTACATGAATATGTTAATTCTTTACTTATATAAATGTCAGCATGCCTTAACATATAATAATATTAATGATGAACTGTGCGGTCCCACACAAAGAATAGTGAACGTCTTAAGTTTGATTTTTAGGGGATATTTTTGCTCAACTTGAGACATGCAGCTTTATTTTACATTATCAATTATTTACCCGTTTATTCAATATAAATACAAATTTGATGGAATTGTTAAATTTCATAACATTTTGAAAAACAAATAGGAATACCAAACGCTTACATTCGTTAATGGCAAATAATTACAGTTTGTGTAAGTAAGGAAGTAAATGCTAACAGATATTTAAATTAGTTTGGATTTTGTACTGCAATATAAATGTTTGACTTGGAATTTTGACAAGAAGTTATTTTCTTTTCACATTTTATGCACAAGAAATGTGATCATAAATACATATGATTTATATTTCCAAATGATTTACAATCTATAGGAGGAGTATTTGCTTTCTTTGAGAAACCATATATTCAAGAAATGATATACGATATAACATCCTCTTCCTTCACAGTGTTGCATCTTGCATTTTACTAGATAAAAGTAGTTCAAATGTTACAACAATAGCCAAAATGTAATTCACACTATTTTTATTGTAATATTATATTATTCTGTTAAACTATTGTATTAATTATAAGACTTAGTGCAAAGTATTGCATCTAATGTACGAAAAATTCTTAGAAATTAGTACTTGTTATTGCTGATTGAAAAGAGTTTCAATTTTATGGAAATCAAGGAAAGGTAACAATTCAACTCATATCTGATATGTTGGTTAAGCAAAAAATATCCTTGTTATTTACACCACAAACTCTGAAGAATTTAGATTTAATGTGATATTTTTCCATTCCATATATTCTATTCTAAGAAACGGATAATAGTTGGATTCAAAATTTTGTGATAAATTAAATTGTAATTCTGCTCTCTTTTACCAAACATGTTTGGAAACAGTTTAATGCTTTCAAGAAATTGATAATTATATACTAAATCCAATATTTTAAGACCTTATCGTTAGATTTTATCTATTTACTGTTTGTTATCGGTTATCGGTAAATTATTGTCCCATTTCTAACATTTCTTAATTAATCAGAAAATTATTATGTACAAATATGAAAATAGGAAAGTAACCATCATCTTATAAAACAATATTGCACGATGAATATTTTTGTCATGTCTGTTAAACGCGGACAAACTATTAGTGTAATGAACATGTTAAATCATAAAGATAAATGCAGCTAAACATTCGAACGATGATAACAACTATAAAATATCTATTTTATTATGTAAGACTGAAAACAGACTTGGACAAATTTACGTTGGAATATAAAAATGGCATATATATAAATGAAACGTATTTGTTAATAGCATTGCATCATCATCTTCATCATTATCATATCATTATCAACCTCATTATAATCGACAACAATAATAACAACACATTTATTATCAATGTTCAGCAGTCATGTAAGACACTCATTTATACAATTCATATTCCTAGTAACAATCTTTTGTGAGAATAGAATATTTATTATTTCTAATAATACTTAAGTTATAAGCAAACATGAGGACATTTGCTTTTTTCCGGATTGTCTTGGCGGTTAAGATAAAGAGGTAAATTAAGTCCGAATGTTTCATTAAGCTTTGGCATGTATAACGGTGCTTTTGCTTCATTGATAGGGTTAAGAAATGAATCTTTCATGCATTATGGTACTGAAAATGGACTTAACAATAATTTCATTTCGTTGACGAAGCAGCATCAAATTTCCATTTCTAAATTGTACTTACGGATACTACTTTGACTTTATTCATGTCTTACATCAAGAGATATTTGCTGAATGATATGTTGCAAAAAGTAAAAGGTACTAATACAAAAATGAAACTTTCTATTACATTCTAAATAAAAAAATATTCAGCAGGGTATTAAGTGAATAATATACAAGTCAAGCGATAAGTACGTTTGTATTTTCTTTTACATTCTGCAACCGTATCTGCAAGAATTCTATCAATTCTATCTATATGATGGTCTATATAAAGCTCAATTGATATGAAAATGAAAATTAAAGCTTTAGTTAAAGTTTTGAACTATTCAATCTGCAATTCTATCAAATGTCAAAACCTTTTGGTATTATACCTTTGTTTGCAATAATACTTTGTTTAATCAAGTAAACGGTACTGAATTCCTTCTATAAAACAACTTATTGCATGTATATAATCTCAATGTTTTGAAAGTCCGTATTATACTTTGTATATCTAAGTTTTTATGTTGATACAAATTTATCAGTATATCATTGCTCTTATGAAAGACACCGATAAGTCAATTATTCCACTTGATTCGTTTTCATGATGGCTGTTCATTACGACCTGCTAATAAGATGCTTATGCATACCCTTATTGAGTTTTCTGGAAGTTTCGCAATTTCAAATTGAGATTTGATTTCCGTTATGGATAATGTCATTTATGTAGATAACTTTATAGAAAAAAAGAAAATGCCCTTTACAAAGTTCAAAGTAAATACCCAGTATAGATATTGTTAGAATATAATTAAACACAGAATATATGTTTAGTTATAATTTATTCTTTTCCGGCCACATAAAATGATAAAAGGTTTTGTTACCTATTTAAATGTTTTCATTTCAAAGATACAATACGTAAATGTATGCATCATAAAGTGATTACTCGCACGATCATTTTTCAACTTTACAGAGATAAATCATTTTGTAACATCAGTATACTAAAATTCATATAATAGATCTTATATTCCGTTGCCTTCCGGGATTGTGTCAGTTTTTTAATATGTAGCACAAATGGAATTGGTATATTTAACATGTAACCATATTTTGTTTTTGTGTTTATGCATGGTTAGGGGTCAACAATCTTAATTTAACCACTTGCATATTATATGCATTGGTTTAACTAAAACTGAAACTGAAGCCTAATAATTCCACTGAACTTGATGATTTCTAAATTTCTAAACTATCCCCCAATGAAAAGATATGACACAATTCACTTTGGCTTTTATTTTTGATATTAAAATAACAAGATTGTTTTATAAACGTTAACTATTATATCTCTTATAAGAAATTTAGAGAGATGATTGTTATAAACGTATTAAACTGCATTGCAAAAAGCATAAAACCATTGCCTAATATTACAACATTCTTACACGAAACATAACCATAAAATGTTATAACAGTTATAAATATATACAATGTGAACAAGCAATAAAAGAGAAACTTATATAAATGAAATAAGGCAATAACTATATATTACATTACAATTATTTCAAGTTAAAATGAATGAACAGCAGATATGTTACCCGTTTTTGATTTTGGAATCAATCCGTTATTCAAAATTTCTTCATCATTTATGCTTTATTTCCCTTTATTTGTTAGTTTTAAACTAACAAAATGCAATCAAATCAATATAATATATTTAAACCAAAATATTAATAAAATAATTATTTTAAGTGAAGCTTCATGTAATAAATGCGTTTATTCATGATTAAAGGTTTACGTAAGTTTTCTGTTCATTGTACTTACAATCTATTACCATTCTCGATCTATATTCAATTTGATATTTATTATTTATAAATCACAATATGTCATTCCATCAGTAACTGCAGTTAGAACAACATCGTCAGCCATATCTACATGTAATCAAATGAATATAATTTTGTTATAAACATAAAGAGTTTCGCTGTCTGTCTTAAACTTGATTTTATCTGTTATGGACGAGTGAAGAGTGTTTAGACAGAAATTGGACTTTAATAACCATTAATGGTAAAGCATTGCTCCATATTGTAATTGTATACAATTGTATATACATTTATTTCTATCGAGACATTTTCTCATCTATAAGATGCAATCAAAATATCTTAAATATGACAATGTTAAATCATAATGTTTTGTAATTGAAAACATTAAGATATTGATTGCAAGAATAAAATTGGTAAATTATTAAAAAAGAAAGTTATATAATATATAAAATACTGTAATGTCACATAATTTGTGGTTTTGTAAAATGAGCGATTATTGTTTGTTTGTTTGTTTGGGTTTTACGTCACACCGACACAGTATAGGTCATTTGGCGACGTTCCAGCTTTACTGGTGGAGGAGGGCCTCAGGTGCTCTTCCGTGAATTATTTCAGGCACGAACGGGCACCTGAGTAGAACCACGGACGTTTCGTAAGCTAAAAAGAGCGATTATACACGGATTCTGTCTAAAACACACGCACAAGTACACCCCCCCCCCAAAAAAAAAAAAAAACAAAACAAAAACAAGTTAGATTGCTTTCGTTTTTAAAATTGTTGATTGATCCATCAAAGACAACCACTAAAAGAAGTGTCCCACGTGTGATTAGGGTTTACAGTAAATGCATTTCATTTTTAGCTATGCAACAGTCGGCAGACTGTTGTAGTACACATGAAGGAAGATCATCATGTTCTAAAGAAAAATCGTGCATATGTTGTTTTTATTATGAACCCACCAATCATAACTCTTCAAGACTCTGTTTGATTGAGCCATGAGAGATGATGTAAATGTGAAACATTTCTTACACCCTAGCATTGGCTTTAACAGAATTCAATCTTCAACATTAGTTAGTGTATGAATCAAAGATTCCGGAACACCAGAAAAATATATCAACATTGAAGTGAATACACGGGATAACTTTTTACAGCTGTCACACGACACCTGAAGTCATACAAACAGCCACTTAAATGGTTGCAACAACGAGTATTACATTTTAAATACATTTTTCAGTTTTGAGATTTGTAAACAAAATCTAATTTTATAAAATTAGTAACGGCTTTATAACATTATTGAAGTCATTAAGTATTTCCTTCATGCTAGATTAGCTAGTCTTCGACCATCTGCACGTCTTAAAAATAAAAGCGAAAGGTTTAGGTGCTCAAACTTTGTGTTTATAAATGTAACGTCTTGGAATAAGTTACACAAGTGAAGTCCAAGTGAAGTCCAAGTACAAGTGAAGTACACCAATAATTATGCTAAAACTATTGTTATATATTATATGCGTATGTTAGCGTCAGAAACATTCTATAATCTTTAGATATAACGACCATCGCATAATTGCTATATTTTTATCTAATAATAAGACCAAATTTATTATAAACTCTTTAATCTTTATTCGTTAGTAAGCTACTTTATTTTGAAGTTTAATGAAGACAGATTACGCTATAATACCACGACTTACACGCGAACCTGATGCTTCAAACATATTGTAAATTAGCAATTTACCACGTGCATGGTCTGAACTTTATATGCCTCATTATTACCAAATTTGACTCCGTCATTGAATGTCATGAATATTACCAAACATACAGGAAAATTAGGAAGAAATATTTAGAAGAAGCATTTTTAAACTGTAAAATGTTTTATAAATAAAAGACAATCTTGTTTTATAAAATAAAAATACACTAGAATAAGGAAGTGAATCGTTATTCTGAAATACAATATCTTTTAAACAATACTCTTTATCTTTGGTTAAATCATTGTTATAAGCAAAATCAAGCAAATAAGCAACATGCTATAATCCTTTCAATAATTTATAAATATATATAAAAATATTTCACTCATCACATATCGAAATTAAACAACATGAGCGATAATTGGCTATATTTTGTCATGATTAATCTCATATAAAGAAATATATACAAATTTAAAGTCGTCAGAATGCTATATTCATCGGTTAATTCGTAATATTTTAAAATATATTAAACAAGAAAGACTTTTTAGAATACCTTTGTCCATTAAACAAATTATTGATTACAAATTGTTAAATAATTTTGACTTAAAAAAACGATTTTTTTCTTTTTTCCTTTCTTTATTATATATCTATATAAATGTTTATTTAAGCTTGGTCGAAAAGAGTCCGTTTCTGTCTTTTTTCACTTTGTTTAAGAAAGAATTAGATTTGTATCCGATGTATTATCTGATTAAATGTAAAGTAAAGTTGGGCTTGAGAAAGCATAAGTTACACAAGATATCTAAATTAGTTTGGATATAAAATTATAAATGGCGACATATATCTTAAAGATTCTGTCTCAATCGTATTCAAGAAACAAAAACACAAAACAAAAGATATCATAACTTAATGAAATACAGCATTATTTTAAGGCATGTAACAAGGATATTGTTCGTGCTCATATTCCGTGTTATTGATTTTATTTTGTATCCTTTTATTTCCAGCGAATTATTTCAAGATATAGTACAAAAGTAATTTGTTCCCATTTATCTAACTATAAATCGTCCAGTGACATAAATAGGTCGTTACCACTTAGTTGAATTGTATGTCCGGCATTAAAAAAATCGTATTGTAAGGAGTAACATGAATTCAATATAAAAAATATTTCGTGTAAACCAGTTACTTAAAAACTCTTATAGAAGCCACAAATTAAAAAAAAATCCATGCGTACATTTAAAAATGAAATTGAAATAATTATGAATAAATCATTGTTACATTTTGTTAGACGTTATGCTTTTATTTCCATCATGGATTTTACACTTCAAAAAAAAACCCAGTTGTCCCCAGCCTTTTGTCATTATTTATTTTTTTTTACCTTTTTCTTTTCCGGCGAAATTTATATCACAATGTATTTTTTTGGGGGTTCAGGGAAATTCCCTTTCTTCCCCAAAAATGTCCCTCCCCTTTTTTTTTTTAAAATTTGGGTTAGTTTACAATACAGTCTTACTGGGTTTTTAAAACCCAAATTTATTTTTAATTTTTCAAAAATTTTTTTTCCCGGGAAAGCTTTTTTTATTTTTTGAAAATTGAGTTTACGGGGGAAAATTTTAAAATTTTGTTTCCAGTTTAAAAAATTTTGATATCAGCTTCTGTTTAGTCAAAAAAACATGCAATAAAACTTATTAGGGTTTAAAAGAGATGTTAGTTTGTTTTGGGGAGCAAAAAAAAAGAAAAATCATTTAGTAGTATAATAAAAGGGTTCTTTTCATTTATTCAGTAAGAAATTTGTTAGAAATTCAGTTATAAGATCATTGTTAGCCTTTTATATTTATTTCCCTTTTCACACCAAATAACCCCATGAGAATCTGCTTTTAAAACTTGGGTTCAAATAAGGTTGTTCATATTTTTTGATATTGCATAGGGTGTTTTTCAGTTTGAATCTCAATTAAAGTTTTTTTTGTTTAGAAAATATTTTTCGCAAAAAAAAAAAATGATAAAAATTTAGTTTTGAAAAATGGGTTTTAAAAATAAAGCATATAATGTATATCAACAATTCATTTTACTTCTTTTAAAAAATTTTGTTTCCCACTTTTAGTATTGCGTATCATTTTTAAAGACTTTAATTTACCCGGGGAAAATTTGGTTTTCAACCTTGTTTACCCAGCAAACATTTATGTATATTCGTCTGATTTCGTTTTCTCTTCTATCATTTTATCAATCTTGTATGGGAATATTACCCGTTTGGGGGATAAACATCCCGTTTCGTCAGTAGGTTTATAAAAGAAGTTATCTCTGGATTCTGTTTTCAAAAATCATCATAAAGTCATCTCATATAATAAGCAACATTCTAACAGGAAATTTTAGTGATCAAATATTAAATTTTTAGTTTATAGAGATATATCAAATGTAAACAAACATAAAGAGGGAAAATTAGGAGAGAAATTTGTAATAAAGACAATATAAAATCTAACATCACAATTATTAATATTTTGGGTATGATAAGCATCTTCTCAGGGTCCCCCTTGCCTTAGCAAATGTCTTCCGCTCCACCATGTACCATACGTTTTCTTTTTGTGTTCGTGCGGTAGGTAAATCAAATAAAAAAAAATAGTAAAGCACACTCGAAACGTATTTCTTCTATTGTTTAAAAGATCGTTAAGTCATTTTCAAGAATATATTTTATATTCATATTAATCTCCACAACACCCTTTATCACAAACAATGTTTTGAACAGTTTTCGATATAAAAAGTCAAGTTATTTATGAAGCAGACAATTATGTTTGGTGGATTTCTTCTGTGTAAGAAAACCAATCTCTGGGTCAGATGAAACACTGATTTAGTAAAGTGTAAAAGGTTTTCATAAATATTTGTAACTTTACCAATGACTGTTAACCAGAGCCATTTAACCCTTAGTAAAATGCCTATAAAAGTTGTTAATGCACAGAAGAATCGGCAATGCTTTGAGTTTTTTATCATTGATATTTATGCGCTCTCCTCGCATGTTTAATGGATTGTTTGACAAACAAAAGTGAAATTTAATGGACATCAATTTCAAATTTTCTTTGTTCAAATAGAAAGATTTTGTCAAATTGCATTAGTCTTGTTGAATATGGATTTTTGGGATTTTTTAAAAGGTTTTTTAAATTTTTATCAGAATTGTCAGATTATTTTTTTGCCTTTTTCAATTTAAGATGAATATTTTTTTATATTTTAAAAAGATATTTAATTTATTTTTGGTTTTCCACAGTTTTTAGAACTTTCATTTAAAATAAGGGGTTTGATTACATTGTTACCCTTTAAAAGCCCCAGTCGTTTCCTTTGAGTGCTAGTATAATTTTCCCCTTTCATCAGAAACCGCACTGTCTGTCGAGAATGAAAAAAGGGGCATGCTCTTTACCGGCTAACCCTTTTTTGAGGTTTACTTTTTTGTGACGACAGGGAAAGGGGAATATTTAAAAAATATATTTTAATTTTTTTGGGTTTCACTTTTTTTTTTGGGGTTTTAAAATTTTTTTGTCGAAAAAAAATTTAAAGTTTTTATTCGTTTCCTTTCAAAAACAAAAGAGAATGAAAAATCAAAAAAAACTCGTGGGAAATCTTTTCCTCTGTTTTGTGTATTTCCATGAGTCATTGACATTAAAAAATTTTTTCAACTGGTGTTTCAGACATGTTTTTCAAATTAAATTTGTTTTAAAATTTTTAATAACTTTATTTTTCATTTCACTATATTGACTTCATTTTTCAAAAGGAAATTTTGAAGTTAAAAAATATATATTTTGATTTTTGTTACAATGAGAAAAGTTTGCCCAGGCACAATAATCGGTTTTTTTGTCGGAAAGAGGTACATTATTATCATTTAATTAAGGGATTTCTGTTATAGTAAACCGGGGAAAAAAATTTTATCCCTCGGAGCATTTAAAAAAAGCCCAAAAATTTTAAAGAAAATTTTCAAATTTGGTTTTGATTTTAAAAACATACAGAAATTAAAAAATTTATCCCTGTTTTTACGACACATTTTTACTGTTAATTTGTTTCATATTGTAGCAAACTGTAAATCATATATCAATTGGTGAATGGGTTAACATACGTAGTTTGCATATTGTTTTTTTTCAGTTTTACACATTTGATACATTGTTCCCCAAGCTCGTTTTTAAACAAAACTTGCTGGTCTGAACTAAGTAAACATTTGACTACCGGTATTAATTGCATTAGGTGGTAAGAATTACTTTGTTGTTATGCATTTACATAGTTGATTGTGACAAAGTTGTTTCACCTTGCCATTCATGGTCATTCTCGGATGAAAGTTAGAAATATCTCGATAACTTTGATTTCACCGTTATATATTGAATTTAACTTAATCGTTATGCATCAAAATAATTGAGTTTATATCATTGATATTTTATGCGCTCTCTCGCATGTTTAATGGATTGTTGACAACAAATTGAAACCTAAAGGACATCAATTCAAATTCCTTTGTCAAATGGAATAATTTGTCAAACTTGATTGGTTTTGTTGAAGACTAATAATTTTATGTGATCATGCAGTTAAATTATCATTGAAAGAAACACTCGCATTGATTTCAAAAGGCGAAAATAAAATTTACATTACATAACATTTATTAACATGCATGTCGAGGAAGATTTACTTGGCCATTATGCATAGTATGTAACATAACAACACTTTTATCATGTAAAATGGTCGGTTTTTATTGCAACATTAGCCGGGGATGACGCTTGTTTTGTCATAATAATTTTGTACTTGGTGCCTTCAATTCCGTGACATCAACAATTGCGAGTATTCACACGTGTTTGTTTTTTCTTTCTCGTTTTTAAGTTGAAATAAATGAACATCAGATTTGATAGCTGTTTTGACATGTAAATCAGTCCGTAGATTAGAGTATCCTTAATATTATAATTAGTGCTCTCATTTTGTTAATATAAATTGTGTTTAATGTACTATATTTGTGTAATTGATTTAAATCAATAATATTGCTCAAGCCAAACAATTATATAGAATGATCTTAAATGTAGCTATACCTAACTTATGTTTCGTTTCATGATTATGATAGAATATATATAAACAAATCTGTTCATGTTTAGATAACGCTTTTAAAATATCTATTAGAATTATAATTATTTCAATATATATTGATATCTTATCTGGAAAATACAATCATTCATTTTATCTGTTGCTGCAGTCAGTACAAATTCTTCATCCTCATTTACAAATAAAATTAATTTTATTACAGACATGAAAGGGTTCCTAATGTCAGTAACAATGTATCCATGTCCTTTTATCTTAGACTAGTCAACGACGTTAGCAAATACAAAACAAAATCTATTGTATGTAATCTTGTGTCTTTGCAGACCCATCTTATTGCATTAATGTTGAGTGTAGAACTACAATTTTGTAAGAATATTTCATTAGTAATTATAACAATCAATGTCCTTAAAGACATCGGGAAAACCCATTAGTTCTTATTAAATTCTTTGTGAGAAACAAAGATTTCCCTGCATTTTTGATAATTATCATTAAAACAAGAACGTAAAAGTAATAAATAAGACTAATATCTTTTGTTTAAATATCGGAATGCCGTTTCTTACATTTTTTTGATATAAATAACCTATCATATTTTAGCATCTTTTCAAATTCAAAGTGATGCATAAACGTCCAATGACCAGTTAACTGAATTGTGTGTCAACAATAATAAAAATCGCATCATAAGAGTCAAATAAATATGGAATCATTATATATTTTGAAGCGAAAATTGTGCACAATTCCTAAACACACAAATAAATAAATGAATTATGAATATTTTAATGTTTTAACCATTGGCACTTTTTAATTGAGTTTTCAGGCTTTTTATCAAAATCTTACATTTATCAATAAATACATTAAACTTTTTCATTAATAAGGCCCATTGTGCTATCAATTTTATTTCTCCTGGAATCATCTTACAGTATCTAAAATTACGTATAAGCCATATTTATAAAATATCTTCTGCTACTTTTGCCCTGTTGGCAATTGGTTTAATTATAATGAATAAGTGCTTTGTATGAAAGTCAAAATAGTATATTGTTTACATTTTGCTACCAAAATAACTCATTACTGCACGTTCAGCGCAAACGTTACACACCTAACATGTTCTTAATCCATTACTGAAATATTCTAAACCCCATGTTTGACATTTCAAAAGAATTAAAACAATATGAATTTCTGAGGCATAATGTGCCATTAAAAAGAATCATCTGTTCAGTATTTTGTCTCATTTACCCTGTACAAGTTTTAAGTACATTTAGCTAAACTATATCACAATGTATTAGGCTAGCCTTCTTTTTTCTTTTCATTTGTTTTTGCAATTTTGAAAATTACATTGTGCATACTAACATAAAATGCACGATTTTTGAAAAACGTTTTTTTCTAAATTTCAAAGTGGCGCAACAATATCATTGATTAAAAGTATTTTTATATTTATAATTTATATATTTAACAATACCACCATAAGTGATGTTTGGGACTTGTTCGTTTTCTATTGAAGGCATGTATGGTATACAAAATATCATTCATGAAATATGGTAAATTTACTGACTTAACTTAATATCAGAACAAGTCATTAATGCATATGTGTGTAATATTACCAAGTTGCCAAACATCCACCTCTCATCGACGTTAACATTAATCAAACTGTATCTGTATAAATAGTTTTTATTGACATGTCATGTTTGATTAATTACATCGGATAGAATTTTAGCCTTAATTCTCCAAAATGATACATTTTTCAAATGTAATAAATATAACCATACTTCCAAAACTGATTTGGCTCAAAGATGCAAATTTGCGTAAGGTTGCAAGAGATATATTTTCCAAATATTTGGAGATAAAAATGAATCTTAAACAAAAACTACACTTAATTACACAATAAAATTTGAAGAAATTTCTTAAAGCGTACGTTTTGGGCATTCTTTAAATATTTTATTGGTTCCATTGATTGGTTAGAAGTCAATTATAATGGTTATGATTATTCATAATATCTTACATCAGTTTAAGAATATTAACTCGTAGGAATATGACTATTTAAAGGAGTTTGAAAATTTATTTAAAAGTAAATTATTTCAAAGAGAACAAAGAAAGTTTTTATATTGAAGCGCATACCAGATGCATGCTAATTTTCATAACAAGTTTGAAAACATATATAAAAGTAAAATATTGGAAAGAAAACAAAGAAAGTTTTGATATAGAAGCGCATACCAGATTCATATTAATTTTCATAAAAAATTGAAAATGTATTTGAAAGAAAACAAAGACAGTTTTGATATAGAAGCGCATACCAGATTCATGTTAATTTTCATAAGAAATTTGAAAATGTATTTGAAAGAAAACAAAGAAAGTTATATACACATTGCAAAACGGCACTTACAATTAACCTAAATAATCCATTAAGATGTCAATATATGCTAAAATAGCATTTACTAACGGGACAAAATTGTTGATTAATATTGCAAAGTTAGACATTCATTGCATATGAAATGTACATTTTTACTTGTGTCGTGAATATTATCAATTTTCCTACAATCTTAGTTTATTTGACTCAAGTTTGATTTTTTCAAAATATTTTGGCTCAACCTGAGGCATGCACTTTTCATATCTTATCAAATATTTACACTTTTATTCAAATGACATATATATTTAATGAAAGAGGTTAATTTCATAAAATGTTGAGAAACACATGCAAGGAATCCCAGACGCTCAAATTCGTTAATCGCAAATGAATACAGTTTTGGTAAGTAAGAAAATACGTGCTACCAGATATTTAAATTAGTTTAGATTTTGTATTGCAATATAAATATTTGAAATAGAAGTTATTTTCCTATCACATTTTATGCACAAGACATGTGATCATAAATATACATGATTTATATTTCCAATGGTTTACAATCTATAGGAGGATTATTTGCTTTCTCTGAGAAACCTATATTTAAGAAATGATATACGATATTACATCCTCTTCCTTTCATAGTGTTGCATCTTGCATTTTACTAGATACTGGTACATTTTACAATTGTAACAGTAAATTGTAGTTCAGATGTTACTATAATAGCCAAAATGTTATTCACAATGTTTCTATTATACTATTATATTATTGGTTCCTGGACGCGACAAAATGTTGTTTTGGGATAGACATTTGTGCCAAATTATTTTAAAATCCTTCAATGCATGACAAAGTAACAGTCTTGACATGGTTGTTGTGTAAGTGGGGACACACGGACAGACGGACATGAGTTTTAGCGACACATTGTCTGGATGTGGTAGACATTTGTGCCAAGTTATTTTAAAATCCTTCCATGCATGACAAAGTTACAGTGTGGACTTAAATGTGTATCTTCAAACTCTTCTCGAGAGAATGAGTACCTTCAAACTATAAGTGTGACCTTGACCTTGAAGGTAGGGACATGGGTCCTTCTCGTCACATGTCGTATTGATGTGGTAGACATTTATGCCTAGTTATTTTAAAATCTTCGATGCATGACAAAGTTACAGCCCGGACACGAATGTGTGTACCTTTAAACTCTAATTTTGATAAAGTGAACTACAAAATGGAAGTGTGACCTTGACGTTTGAGGTAGGGACGCGATTATTAGACGCGACACATCTTCTTGATGTTGTAGACATTAATGCCAAGTAATTTTAAAATCCTTCTATGCATTGGAAAGCCAGGACACGATTGTGTGTACCTATTAATTTTAATTGTGATCATATGAAACTTCAAAATGTTAGTGTGACCTTGACATTTGAGGTAGAGACGTAATTCTTGGACGCGATACATTGTCTTGATGTGGTAGATATTTATGCCTAGTTATTTAAAATTCCCTCAATGTATGACAAAGTTACAGTCCGGACACGAATGAAGTAGGAACGCACAGACGGACAGACGGACAGAGAGACGGTGCGATTATATTTTAAGGAACACATGGAAAGGTAAAAAGTCAACTCATCTCTGATATGCTGGTTAGGCAAAGAAATATCCTTGTTAATTACACCACAAACGCTGACAAATTTAGATTCAATATAATATTATTCCATTCCACATTTTCCATCCGAAGAAACTGATAATATTTGGATTCAAAATTTTGTAAATAAATTAAATTGTGATTCTCCTCTCTCAGTTACAAACATGTTTGTAAACAGTTTAATGCTTCCAGGAAATTTGATAATTATATACTAAAACCAAAT
>NW_026862149.1:0-34663 GCF_026571515.1 Ruditapes philippinarum | reverse complement strand
TTTCCGGTTCAATGATTTTTGTCAGAGTTATGGCCCTTTAACAATTTTTATTTTTAAAGTTTGTCCTGACTACTTCTCTTATATCACTTATGCAATTTCAATGAAACTTTACAGGATTGATCTGTAGCTTAAGTCCTTGCGCATATTGCACGGTTTTTCCGGTTGAATGATTTTGGGCTGAGTTATTGCCCTTTGATTAAAAGGTGTTTTTTTTCTGTGTGTTGCCAGATACACAAAAGCCTGTCCGGACTACTCCTCATAAACTACTGGTGCAATTTTATCCAAACTAAATTACAGGAATGATCAGTACCAAGTCTAGTTGTGCACTGTCAGTCTGTCTGTCCGTCTGTCACAAAACTTGTCCCAACATGAAATTGGGCAACATGAGGCGACACATGTGATCACTGATCGCTCTTGTTTATCTAATCAAATATGCTTTTGTATAGCATTTTTGTTTGATCAACCATACAAAATGTCTTATAGAGGAATTCTTATACCAGATTTTCTATCACCTGGATAAAATTGCTATTTTACATTTTTATTGGATGTAACATGTTTTTTCTACCCAATGAAATATGCTTCATAATGTATAGCATTTTGTTCGATCCAAAGGGGGATTCTTATTATACCTGAGTTTTTATCAGATTTTTTTTGTTCATTTGACCAAACAAACTGTCAATTTTATAGATTAATTGAGTTCAACAGGTTTTTCTATCTCATGAAATATGCTTTAGTATAGCAGTTTTGATCGATCAACTGAACAAAATGTCTTACACAGGTATTACCATTGGAGGCAACATTTTTATTCTATCTAATGAAATGTGCTTTTTGTGTAGCATTTTTGTTTGATTACAGTGTTTTGTTTTTCTTTTCTTTTTTGTATCAAACAAAATGTTTATTTTGAATTTTTTAATTGATTTAACAAGTTTTGGTAATGAAAACAATTTTGTTCGGTAATAGAACAAACTTATAAGATGTTTGCCTGTTTTGTTCGATCGAAAAAAATATACATTTGTGAAATCCAATGAAAACAAATATATATATATATATAATGTTAATTTAATGTTTATCTTTAAAAAAAAAAATATTTTTATTTGATATAACAAGTTTTGGTTATGAAAAGAAATTTTGTTTGGTCAATCGAACAAACTAATAAGATGTTTGCCCTTTTTGTTCGATCGACCGAACAAAATATTTATTTGAAATTTCTCATTTATTTAACCAGTTTTGGAAATGAAAAGAAATTTTGTTCAATCGATCGAACAAAATATATATTTGTTCGATCGATCGAACAAAATGTTAAATTGTTTTTGTACAGTTTGAGAGAGAAATTTTCCATTACAGTGCTTGAACAGTTTTGTTCGATCGATCGAACAAAATTTTTATTTTAAATTTTTAATTTATTAACCAGTTTTGGAAATGAAAAGAAATTTTGTTTGAACGATCTTATTAACCAGTTTTGGAAATGAAAAGAAATTTTGTTCGAACGATCGAACAAAATATATATTTGTTCGATCGATCGAACAAAATGTTAATTTTTTTAGTACAGATTGAGAGAGAAATTTTCAAATACAGTGTTTGAACATTTTTGTTCGATCGATCGAACAAAATCTTTATTTTAAATTTTTCATTTATTTAACAACTTTTGGTAATGACAAGAAATTTTGTTCGATCGATCGAACAAATATATATTTTGTTCGATCGATCAAACAAAATCTTTATTTTAAATTTTTCATTTATTTAACCACTTTTGGAAATGAAAAGAAATTTTGTTCGATCAATCGAACAAAATATATATTTGTTCGATCGATCGAACAAAATGTTTAATTGTTTTGTACAGCTTGAGAGAGAAATTTTCCAATACAGTGTTTTTGAACAGTTTTGTTCGATCGATCGAACAAAATGTTTATTTTAATTTTTCATTTATTTAACCACTTTTGGAAATGAAAAGAAATTTTGTTCGATCGATCGAACAAATATATATTTTGTTCGATCGATCGAACAAAATGTTTGTTTTAAATTTCATTTCATAAATGAAAAGAAATTTTGTTCGATCGATCGAACAAATTAAGTAATAAGAAGTTTGTCCTTTTTGTTCGATCGATCGAACAAATATAAATTTTGTTCGATCGATCGAACAAAATCTTTGTTTTAAATTTGTCATTTATTTAACCAGCTTTGGAAATGAAAAGAAATTTTGTTTGATCGATCGAACAAAATATATATTTGTTCGATCGATCGAACAAAATGTTTAATTGTTTTTGTACAGTTTGAGAGAGAAATTTTCCAATGCAGTGTTTGAACAGTTTTGTTCGATCGATCGAACAAAATCTTTATTTTAAATTTTTCATTTATTTAACAACTTTTGGAAATGAAAAGAAATTTTGTTCGATCGATCGAACAAATATATATTTTGTTCGATCGATCGAACAAAATCTTTATTTTAAATTTTTCATTTATTTAACCACTTTTGGAAATGAAAAGAAATTTTGTTCGATCGATCGAACAAAATATATATTTGTTCGATCGATCGAACAAAATGTTTAATTGTTTTTGTACAGTTTGAGAGAAATTTTCCAATACAGTGTTTGAACATTTTTGTTTGATCGATCGAACAAAATGTTTGTTTTAAATTTCATTTGATAAATGAAAAGAAATTTTGTTCGATCGATCGAACAAATTAAGTAATTAGAAGTTTGCCATTTTTGTTCGATCGATCGAACAAAATGTTTGTTATATGTATTTATTCAATGTTTTTTAGTCAAATTTTCAATTAAATTGATGAAAAAAGAGTCACTTGTTCTTTTTTGTATTCACCATTTGTGAAAAATAACTCCAATATTTACACACAAAAACCCTGTTTTTAGGCTAAAAAGAGGGACTGATTGGACAATCCCTTTTTATTTTGGAACGAGATAAATGAGTTTATAATTTTACAATCTTCACCTTTCTGACATTCTTAGACCCAAACAAATTCAGCGCCTTCTGTGCTTTGATTACTGTAAATGCATGTGTATCTGGTGAATAAGACCTTTGTCCCGCTAAAAAGGTATTTATAACAATACTTTTAAAATCTGGTCACGTGGTTTTATGTCTTAAATAATGACCACCATGTTCTTTCTCGATTCATCCCTTTTTTTCGAAATTCACCAGTTTTGTCACTAGTGTCCATGACACCCAGGATATTTGGTTGTTTAAACCCTAGAGAGCTCTTTGCGTTTTAAATATATTTTACGTTGGCTTGTCAAAAAGTAACTTCCATTGTCATCGGACGTTATTGCATGGGAATATTTATGTGTCACAAACAAAGATGTAAGCATGCAACAAAGGATTATTTAACGAATTGAATCAGTTAAGCATGATACCATCGTAAATGCACATGCGAAGTCATGTGAAGAATATTCTGGATAGGATCAGATTTCACAGATCATAACCACATAAATGGGCGTGCGTTTTGATTTTTGATTTCTAAATGAACACACAAGTTATTGTATCATTATGACTGATATATATCATCATTTGCTCACTTTGTTTCCAGAATTTTAAAAATAAACGAAAAAAACTTCTCAAGTACACTCAAAACTTGCATATAAAGGGACAGTTGAGTTATTGTTACTCTTGATTCAATATTGTTACAATTAGATTTAGTTGTGAAAGTTAAAACATCATCCCTTGTAAAAATACTGGTTAAGACTCGGGTAACATTTTTTTCCATTCCATGGCAGATCACATACATCAATATTTGGAGAACAAAATAAGAAAACATAATTTTTTAAAATGCAATGAAAATGATATAATTATATTTTACAAGGTGTGACTCCATATGTGACGTAAACAATATATTTATAGATTTTCTATGACAAAAAAACATGAATTGATTACATTAACAACGATAGGTACATAAAAAAGGCGTTACAAAAACGTAATCCTTGAAAATTTCAAGATGGTTAGTTGTGACCTTCTAAGTGAAGTGTGAAGTATAGTGCAGCCCATAAACTATATGATCTTTGTCATTCTAACGACTCTGACAAATGTAAACTGGTATAATATGACATTTAACTTACATTACTGCAATGAAAACATGAAACAAATAAGTCTATTGCACGTGGAAGTGCGACGCATGATTTCGGATATATATTAAATGATAACTTTATAACAACAAGAAAACAAATCATGAATAAACAAAAATACACAACCACGTATTGCAATACCGTGCAAATAAGAATGAAAAAGAAATCGACTAAATTTCGATACATTTTGTATCTGCATTGCACAATATATTTACATAATATTCCATTTTCCGTAATGGCATATTATGCCTCAAAATACTTTTATTTTTAATTACTCAAATTAAAGCTTATTAATAATAGTCCAGAAAATGACCAATTAGCCATTTGCTTGATTTTTGCTGGTGTTGTGTGTACAGATACAGTATTTTTATATTGAAGTCAAAATACTACTTTATTTATATTTTGCTATATCGTTATAAATAATTTCAAATTCAACGCTAATTTATTAGGTACAAAGCATCTCACATGCTTAAAACCATTGTTTTTAAATTGTAAAACCGTGCATGTTCTTTCTAAAAAAAAAATAGAAATAAAGTTTCCTTTTAAAAGGAAAGGCTTGCCCAGTTGTGCCATCATCCCATCCCTTTAAACATGATTTTAAAAAAAAAACAAAAAAACTCCTAAATCAACTCTTTATGAAACAGAAATAATTATAAAAAATAATAATAATAAATTGACCTTATATACTAGTAAAAACAAGGTACCTATGTTTTTACAGGTATAGAGGGTCAATTTGTTATCACTTTTTTTATTATTGGTATATCATAAAGGGTTAATTTAGGACACGACGAGCACCTGTGCCCATTTGTGCCACCAGTGATATGCATGCAAATTTGGACAAAAGAAGGACCAGAAGTTCACTGATTATAACTGAACCGGAACATTAACAACTTTGTTTTTGTAGAAACGAATTCTTTTTTTGTCAAAAAACGATTTGAAATATATTCGCTATTGTATAAAACTAATAAAGAAAATAATCAATCGTAAAAATACTAACATTGGCTCTCCCACGTGGAGGAAATAAAAGTATCTATCTATCAGACTGAAGGGAAACAAGTGTGCATATTTCATTTTTCACTTTTTTTTTCGCAGAAAGAGTCATTCGTTTTGGCAGTTGCTAATTTCATTTAAATAACAGCTTTATAGACAAGTAAATGCACTAAAAGGTCACAATTAATATGCATGTATGAACTATGTTACAGTAGGGTGAACGTGTCAGTTTACACGCAAAACGCACGAAATACGCAGACGCACGCAAAACGATATACGCTAAACGAAATACGCTAAACGATATACGCACGCTAAAACGCACGCAAAATGAAAACGTTTCTAAACCTTTATTAAAACATCGTAATCATTTTAAGTTTTTAACAACTTTAGCTACATGTAGATCGTTTAGCGATAAATTTTGATTATCATATAGATCTATACAGTATGGTAGCTAGAAATGTATTTTAAACGAGTTTATGTAAGAACTGAAATGCACTCAACCTAGCACCGAAATTAATTTTTGTCACAGCCTCAACAAATGATTTTTAGAAATATTTATAAGCTATCATGCGCTAATATCGAAAGTAAAAAAAATAGGGTAACGTGTTCCTTTTTATGCGCAATCGAATAAAGAACTATCCCTTGCATTCACTACGTAATAAATTAGTAAATTACGTACATATGCCTTATTTAAGAATGTTTTTGTAAGTGAACAATATCTTAGTGTATTAAGGGACTGTAATGTTAGATCATGCTATACAAAATTTAGAATAAGTGCCCATAGATTAGAAATAGAATGTGGTAGATACAAAAATATTCCTATCTCAGAGAGATTATGTAAAATTTGCAATCTAGGGAAAACAGAAGATGAAATTCATTTCATGCTTGAATGTCCTAAATATGACACTTTTAGAAGCATTTACCTTAAAGAATGTGCTGATTTATGTAAAAACTTTCCTACACTCAACTGTAAAGATCAATATATATTTTTGCTTAGCAATGAAAATGAAAAGTTTATTGAACTTACTGCATCTTATATATGGCAGTGTTATAACATACGGTCACTTAAAATTACAACAACTTAAAAATGCCAAATAATTGTGAGATTATTTTTCAATCTAATAGAAGTATCTTTCCCACATACTAGTGAGGGGTCAGATACATTCAAATATGTGTAAAAACAATCATCATGTTAATATGCGTTTATAGGTCAATAGCTAATTGTATAAATAATCATTTTAGTCAAGTACATTTATACAGTACAACAATAATAGAACTTTAAATGCATAATAAGTAATTGTAGTTATTTATTAACATCATTAGTCTTTGTCAATGTGCATCTCAAAATATATTGTGGGTTAGTTATTGTTGAGGTTTTTTACAAATTCTATTTCTTTTATGTCTTGTCATTTAAAATGCCTTTGTTAATTGTGTTATCTAATCAGAATTAGCTTATGTTATCTTATTATTGTTTTGTTTATGTACATTTAATGTACTGATATTTTATGTAATTGTATGCCTGAGAAGGCCCATGATTGGTAATAAAACATTATTCTATTCTATTCTTTTCTCTACGTAATAGTCCAACATGGCCGACATTGAAAAATTCATTGCAAATTTTCATAAATATACAGTGCTAACAATTAAATTCAGATGGATTTATGAGGCAAATCTATATATTAAGTAAGGCTGCATCATAAACAATCGAACTATATAATCTTGAGTGTAAAATAAAGGAATTAACTATTTTGACAGACGTCACGAAAACAGATTAAAAACACAGGATTCTACCATGGATAACATTAAGGGAAATGGATAACATTAAAGGAAAAGCTTCCAGAATCAAGAATGATTAAATTGCTGGCACAATACGTAGATTTAAGTTGATGTCCTGTATGTCTCATTAGGACACCGCATTATTTACTGTATTGTCGCCAGTAAAAGCTTCTCAAAACGAAAGTGAAAGTAGAAATAAACAGTGAAATCACTAAAAAAAGTAAACTTTCTAGGGCATTACAATATATGAGTATAGATCTATATAAATATTTAGAACGCAATTTTATTTTGGTCTGAAACTGTAATCGAGAGGAAAAAAATGAGGAAAATAAGGAAACTGGTTGTGATGTTAAGAAAGACAGCACAACAGAAAATATTTTTCATATCACTTAAAATTGAAATTTATTGACATGCGCTTAATACAATGTAATATGTATTAATATGCTTTATCACATACCGGTGCCGATTTTGCCACTCAGTAAATATGGTATTGCACATCCGTGCATTTAATTTGACGTGACGTCATTAGCGTTATAAAAACATTGTGTAAAGACGCGCTAAATGTTAGCGTTATACTGTAGGCGCGTAAATGAAAAACTACTCTTATTTCACTTTAAACGGTCTTTATTTTGTGTATGTGATACAGTAGGGTGAACGTTTCAGTTTACACGCAAAACGCACGTTCCGTAAAAAACGCATGCACGTTACATGCTATACGAACGCACGTTACACGCACCCTTTATGATATCAATCCACGAATGCACTCAACCTGGCACAATATTATTATTTGTCGGGCAGCCTAAACAAATGATTATTGAAATTATAAGCCATCAAGCGCTAATACATGCATTAAAAATCATTTAACAGGGTCTTCTTTATGCACATTTCTGAAAAATACTTTGCTTTATACCAGGAATCTCTTAGATAGAGATAATAATTACTTCGACACCGCTTCTGGCGTAAACAAAATAAAACGAATGGTAGTAACTTTAGCAAATCAGCGATCAAGTTATCAAATCATTTACATACAGGCGAACGAAATTATTACATGACCTTTTTAAACAAAGGAAAACATACATTGCAGACCGGCAGCCCAACATATTTTCCAGACAAGGGCTAAATCTATATGTTTCAGGACTTTACACCTCCTGGACGTTTCGGCCCTGAAAGTTTCAACCTCAATTTTTAACCACCTTTTTTTCAATTTGATAAATATATATAATAAATACCATGCATTATGGGTTATAATATATTCTAACATGACCCGCATTTACCCTATTGAACATAGAAGAACAGAAAGTGTGTGTTATTATGCAACAGATGCACAGTTTGACATTCTATATTTAGACATGTGACGTAATCATTATACACGTGACGTAACCACAAAAAATCTGACGCGCTGAAAATAAGTACGGAAACAAATCTGAGGCGCAAATTTGCTTAACTATCAAGTACGGCAACATTTATTTGTTGATGTCGTGTTAGAATCGAAATAATATATCCAAATCAGTGATTTTATCGCTTGATAACATCACTGTTTGTCGTTCGAATGTGCATCATTATATCACTCGGGCTACGCCCTGGTGATATAATTCCTTGCATCCGAACTCCAAACAGTGATGTTATTGAGCGATAAAATCACTGTTTGGGATATATTAATTCTTAAATATATATAATATAAAACATACTTGCAAACATGATTGATATAAAAAAGATTTTCGGTGATAATACGTATAATGAAATTTCCCTGGGAAAATAAATATTAATTTGATTTTTTATATGAGTTCTGAAAAAATTATCAGCGTAAAACTACATGCATATATTTATTCTTTTTATTTTGTTATCAAAAAATTAAATTCCATAAAAAGATATTGATAAAATATGTTTTAATATAACAGATAAGGACGATTATAGAAGTGTGAAAAGCCTAATGAAATTTAATGAATTAAAGTGTTATATTAAGAATAAACTTGTATTTTGGGCCCGAAACTGTAAGCGAGAAAAAAGATGGAAATGGAAAAATGGAGAAACTTGTCAACCTCATGCACCTCGATCCATAAGTGCCAGGAGGGGAGGAGTGTTGGACTCCAATAATTTGTGAATCATGTGTAAACTGTAAAGTATATGGATTTACCAAAAGAGCAGCGCATCAGAAAATATGTTTCATAGTATTGAAATTGAAATTTATTGACATTTTATGCACTATATGTTATAATATGCTATATTATTATTGAGGAACATTAAATGCCTAATACTTTCCTTTTCATGTTATTGTCACAAGTTAAAAAAAGGTTTTTGCCTTACCAGGACTTGAACCCGGGACCCTCGGAATACCATTCTGCAACTCAACCAACTGAACTATATTGTATTAGGATGCTTACCCATCATCTCTGTAAATATAGTGAAGAGTTTCGAACCATTACAATACATATTCCCCTGCTTTATTGAAATTCGTCCTTGATTGGGTACAGTGAACAATGAGAAATAGGACTTTGAGTTTTAAACTAACCATCACTGTCCCGTTTAGAATAGGTGATGGTATGAAAGTTCAAGGCCAATTTTACATTGTTTTATTACTAACTGTTGGGAGTCAAATGTCAAAGAGTGAGAAAAATATGCAGCCTGACTGGGACTTGAGCCAGGGACCCCTTGAATGCAGTGTCGAAGCTGACTACCGGCTAAGCTATCAGTCTTCTCCCCTCAATAGTGAATAGTTCAGAGCTGTAAAAATGAAAAAATCAGTTTTACAGTATCTTTTTTTGTGATTCCATATACCATGCCAGTAATGGTCCCCTGACAGGGAAGGGAACACTTCCTTACTGATAGTGGATCTGAACACCTCTGTCTGCATTATAGGACATTTGCCATACCTTTTTTATTTTTCAATGAAATTTGATGGATTTTTTTCCATATCAATCAAACAGATGTAATTGTTACTCAATATTATAGTGATATGTTGCCTTACTAACTTGGTTTCATTTCCTAGGAGGTTATAATAAGGTAAAATTACCCCCATTTTTAAAGATGTAATGTATTTGCTTGAACAGTTATATGCATCATAGAAAATTTACCTTGTCTTTCTTCATTGTCAATATAATTCAATGGGGTTTTCTTATTTTAGTCAATTAGATGTAGTAGTTACTTGATAGTATAACATTATGTCGCTTAACTAACTTTGTTTCAGTGATCAGAAGGTAATAACTTAAGGTAAACATACCCAAATTTTCAATGATTTAGTGTGATAAAGTTATTAATAAGGCATTATAGAAAATTAGCCATTATTTCTTAATTTTCAATGAAATTTGTTGGGATTTTCTTATATAAGTCAATTTGATGTAGGTATAACTTAATATAATAATACTATGTTACTTATATAACTTTGATTCATTTACCATGAGGTTATAATCAGGTAATGTTACTCCCATTTTTAATGAATTAGTGTGTAAGCTTGTATAGTTATACATCATAGGAAATAAGCCATATTTTTTTTGAATATTCAATGTAATTTATTGAGATATTCTTATTTTAATCAATTAGATATGCTTGTTAATTATTATAATAGATTTATGTTGCACTTATAATTCTGTTTCATTTCCTAGGCTGATATAATAAGGTAAAAATCCCCATTTTGTAGTGAATTGGTGTTCTATCTTAAGACAGTAAGGCATCTTAGGAAATTTGCAATAACTCTTATATTTTGTAATGAAATTTTGTGGGACTTCCTTACTTTAGTCAATTAGATACGTTTGTTAATTAATATGATAGATTAATGTTCCTCTTGTAGCTTTGTTTTATTTCCAAGGCACTTATAATTAGGTAAACTTTTCATATTTTGTAGTGATTTAGTGCATTATCTTGGACATTTAGGCATCTAAGGAGATTTGCCATAATTCTCATATTTTGTAATGAAATTTGTTAGGACTACCTTATTTTAGTCAATTAGATATGTTTGTTTATTAATATAATAGATTTATGTTATATAAAAAAATTCTGTATCATTTCCTAAGAGGTAAAGTTTAAGGTAAAATTACCCGGTGTATCAACATTTTATGTGGCACTGCTTTCTTTAATAGTTGGGGTCCACATAGAATTTACTATAACATTTATATTTTTCCTGGACAATTATTGAAATCTTCTTTTTTAAGTCATCTTATTAAAACTTTTAATGAATAAGGTTTATTTGGATTGAGTTATCAATTACATTACTTTTCATAAAAAACCTTGATATGAGAAAAAACATACTACATGTATATGTATACCGGCTCAATAATGACAAAGTTATATATTGTACAAAACTTTTGCATTCATACCATTAAAAGATAATGTGTTAAGCTTATGAATCCAGTATGATTCTTGTAATAAGCGTTCCATATCATCGGTGACAATCTCTATAGGCATCAATTTAAAATCCTTAATACAATGATTGGTTTTATTAAAGTATGTAGAGACATAAATAACGGATCGGAAAAGTTGTTGATATCAAACCTATGGCTATTCATGCGTTTAGACACTTGTTGCTTCGTTTGACCAACATATTGCTCTTTACATTTATTACAAGTGACAAGATATATAACATTTTATATATATCTTGTATTATGCCCTTTTTAATGAACTGACCTACCTATGAAGCATAAAATTGATATTATTGGAAAATTAAAATTACAATCAATTTAAATTGTACCGGTCCCAAAAGATATATTAGTATGCAAAATGGGTTTTTGTAAATTTATATAAATACATAGGTGATATTTAAGTATATTATAGTTAGAATTTTATCAGTTATGAGGTTTATAACTTACTTGAGGGAAGTTAACAAGTGACTTGGGACTACAGCATGCCTATCTTACTCAGCTGAGAAAAATCTTCAAAGTATTATATGGTTATATATGGAAAGGTTATATACTTTTTAAGTTAGCAAAGGGCGACACAGGCTCATCTCGGGTATCTCAAAGGTGTATTATGTTAAGTAATGAGTACGGATTGATAAACCTTAAAAGTGATTTTAGATAATATACAGAATAAAAATTAAGAAAGCTATATAATTATGTTTATCAAAGTGGGTTATATTATGGACCTCATATAAGATATTTGAGCCGCGTCACGATAAAAGCAACATAATGGGTTTGCGACCAGCATGGATCCAGACCAGCCTGTGCATCTGTTCGCTATCAGTGTTATATGGTTTGTAAGTGAACAGTAAAAGCCCAGGCCACATACAAAAATAGTAGTCTATGCCTTGATTATGAGCTGACAGATAGGGGAATTTTGTAAAGGGTGGCTTAGCCTGTCTGTTATGATTACATGTCTAAAAAGAACAACATGGTATATTTTAGCCACCTTAGAATATTTTTTATCTAGAAAAATATCTAGCTATTTTTATTTGTACAAAAATATAGAAATAGTACAATTTATAATTAGTAAAATGTTCACTATACATGTACAAATAATGCAACTATTAACAAATGTCGGTACAGCTGCGGTACAGTATTTAGAAGGTCACGGGTTCGAGTCCATGTCAGGATGCACTTTTTTCTCACCCTGTAACTGACAAACATTTGTATAGCACAGCTAGAAATTAATTTACAATGATAAGTAACCCTGGGAAATCAGTATTTAAACAAGTAAAACGTGTAAGCGGCCGAATAGCTCAGAGGAACTCAAGAGCCGCGGAATCGTATTCCGAGTGTCAGGGGTTCGAGTCCCTGCCAGGCTGTTACATATCAATATAAATCTGTCAAGAAAAATAGGAAGGAACTGTCTAAAATAATTATCACCCTAAATAGTATTCGGATAGGATTCGGACAGTCTTTGATGAAAAGTCAGAAGATGAACTTGTAAAGGGGGTGGGGTGCTAGTCTGATTACCATCATTTGATGTCTGACGAACCTCATATCTAATATATATTGGTACGCATATAAACACCTGTTTGCTGAATTGAATATCAAAAATGTTGCAATTAATTAGTAATTATATCTTATGCGTATGTAAAATAGGATTAAAACTAATTAATCTTCGGCGTAAAGCATGTAGAAATCTGACCAGTATTCACCGCGAGGTCACAAACTTTAAAACTTTAATGTAAATATCACAATAATACTTCTTTATATAATATTTCTATTCTTTGACAGGGACACAGAACATCTCTTACATGTTTAAGAAACAACAAATTTACATAATATATCTATCTAAGATATTCTTTTACTTCTCAATAGTAACAGACGCAAAACACGGTACTTAAGCGCTTAGACGAACGCAGACGCACACTAAACGTTTCTTGGAATAAGAAACGCACGCTTTCAGACGCACGATAGACGAAAAACGATACACGGAAAACGATAAACGTTAAACGCTTGTAAACGATGCATGCTTGAGAAAGCGTTTCAGCAAACGCACGTTGCACGCTATACGCACGCACGTTACACGAAAAACGGACGCACGAAAAACGCTATTTTTGACAACCGAAACGTTCACCCTACTGTACACCTAAAATATCTATGACACAGATATACCGATAACACAGGATGCGCTATCTGTAGATCAGCACGTGGTAAGGTTAATGATGTGCATGAGCTATTTTTAGGAGGACAAAAATCAATCATAAAATAAACTAACTTTGCGTCTTGAAAACGAATTGAAACGGAACATTTTCGTTTATAATTTATTTCTTCCTTCTACTTACGCTTTAAACCGATAAACCAATAGAAATCCTATTTATGATTACCAAAGTAGCTAAAATTAGCTTAGATTTCCGTTATATTAGTTCGTCTGATTCCGCAGTATGGCGGAATCGCCCGAATTGTCACGGTCGCGGCAGAAATCTAGACTGCTTTCTTGTTCCACGATGAACTTACAAATGTATGCTGGAAACCACCTAACCGGAACAACTTTTCCAAAACAAATGGCTTGCCGCAAGCCAAAAACTCATTCGATTCTTATGCACAATTCGCATTGAAAAGAAACAACTGCGATTTAATATCGATATACATTCATGCGATTATTTTTATATATGGTCCTTCCACTACGCAAAGGAAATTATTACATATATTTTCTTAAATTTATATTTCTTGAAAACTTATAAATTGACACTATTACATGCGCATGCCATCTTGAATAACGAATAAACCGTTTTGAAGGTTTTACTTTCACACCTGTTTAAATACAAATAATATAAATTTTACCTGATATATCTTGAATATTTTTATCTTTAAGTTTTTTACAAACTTATTCAATTCACCATTTATTGTATAATCTAATGTGGTGCGAGTTGTATTTACAAATCAAATAGATTCGCAGCATCAGATTGAACAAATAATCTACTTTTAGTATTTGTCATTTCACAATCTGTTCTGAATTTTTCGTTGTAAAAGATATAAATTAATGTTCTGATACATAAAAAGGGGACGACGGCAACAATAAGATTCCATACAAACTTACATAAATGTTGTCTTATTTGTCAGAAGTATTTTCAACAATTTAGAGATTTTAACAACTGTGATGTAAATTGTTTATTTGAATAATAAATTCTGTTTAGTATGTTAACCCCGAATTAAAGCATTTAATTCGGTTAAAGTCTAATAACACATTGTATACCCAGTAACGCAGGAATGAGCATAGGACGCACAAGTAACGCCAAATACGTGTAAAGCTATATTATGGCCAAATCGAGTATCTCGGTAAGTTAACGGACCAAAATAGTTTATCGCAAAGCAAACTTACGACAGCACCAGGGGTCAAACCACCTCACCTGCTGGCGCGACGTTATGCAGCGACACCAGTTTTTCGAACCCATATAGTCGCCTCTTAACTTTGGGATAAAACGTTGTCTGCAGTTCTGATGTCTCAACCCTTAGAGGCAACCCCTAAATCACAATGGGGTATTTTGCGAAGTTATAAATAAAGAAGATACATTGTATATGATGCAGCAATCAGTTGATTTTTGTATTGCTGATGATACAGTAAAGTACATTTACTAACTTGCTAAACAATCGACATTAAAAAAAAACAATGAAAGGTAGTTTATATTCAAATATAGTATTCTGCTTATATAAAAGGGAGATAATGAGCATTTAATTTAATAATTATTAACAAAGTGTTGTCGTCCCTTTTTGAGCAAGGGTATTGATATTACTGTCTGTGAAATTTAGCGTTTTGTTCCCCGCTACGTTTGTAACGGTTAAATATATATTAATATTGAAATGTACTAATTTGTTCAACAAATCGAAAGACTGATATCTGAATAAATTTCTTTTCTGAATAGTAATTTGCACCAATGACTCGTTTTCATCAATTGTACTTTGTAGAAGTTAAACCGGGGAAAAACAACCGTGAAAAACGTTTGCTAAAATCCAACTTCTGCTTATTTCCCTTTGACAGCTAGTTATATTTTGAAGTGCCGATATTTCGGTCGTATAGCAAAGTTGATCCTAAATATTCAAACAAACTGGATTAAATGTAGGAAATCTTAATTTTTGTTTAGCAAAATTAACAATATAAATCATATTTATTTCCCACTCGTCCAATGCCTGTTTTGGTTACCTCTCGTACTTTTATATGAAACATAGGAACAAACAGCGCAAGTAAGTTCTCGACCGTTTATATATGGTGGGCATTTTAGTGAACCACATCTTCCTTCAACAGAAAACATTAAAATTCCATTTTGATCTGCATTGCAACCTGTTATGATCTCCGGAGATTCGTCCAGACACACGTATTCAGATGCAGCAGGATGCGTATGATGTCCAGCAACTAGCACCCCTCTGTATTCCAAAGTCCAACCGTTGTGACATTCATTTCTGGCAGGAATCATTCTAACAGGTGTTCTTGGGGTTTTACAAACAGCACATGGTACATCATGGTCATGCGTATGTGGAGATTCATCAAAACACTGATATTCAGCGCCATAAACAAATGCCCGATTGTCATTTAAATCGTCATTGTACTTTGCCCACGGTGGGTTTTTTGGCAAACAGAGGTAATTTACTGCCGCCCCACTGTGGGTGTAGTGAGAACCTGCTGTATACCCGTCATGCACGAGTTCTGCTCCATTATCTGGGCATGTTGTCCGTCTTTCGATATCCGATATTGATATTTTTTCAGAGCACCGCACATATTTAGGGTTTTCATGGATAAGCGATTGTAAAACAAATTATTATTTTTTCAATTCTTTACCATTTGGAATTAGTACCGCAGGACATATTTTTACAAAAATGTTAAGAGTTGTTGTGTCTTTTTTAAGAAGTAAAGGTCACCAAGTCATTATGTTCTTAGATGACGGAATTTGTGGTCATGTCAATTATGACGTAGCTAAAAGATCCAGTGCTTGTGTGAAAACGACACTTTGTGATTTCGGTTTTCTTTTGGCAGACGAGAAATGTAATTGGCAGCCGACAAATAGAGTAGTTTGGCTTGGCCATATTCTTGATATGTCCGAAAATTTGTTATACATAACAGATTCTAGAATAGATAATCTTGAGAAATCAATAGATTCTGTTTTATTTCAAATCAAATTCGATAAATTGGGTATCATTAATGTGAAAACTTTAGCATCAGTGGTAGGAAAGATTATTTCTCTTCAAAATGTTATAGGGAATAAAGTTAGAATAAGAAGCAGAGAAATGTATAGATGTATTATGTCTAGAGCAAGTTGGAATGCTCCAGTCAAGGTAAGTGAGCCAGCTATCGCAGAATTAAAATTCTGGCGAGAAAATGTGAGGAAATTAAACCAAAAAGGGAAATATTTCAAAGATATGTCAGTTTGTGGAGTAAGTATATATGTCGATGCAAGTGCGGAAGGGTATGGTGGATTCATACAAAATGAGCAATTTACTGAGAAAAAAGACAAAGAGCTTGATGAAATCTATTCTCAAGGTGAGATATCTATGTTTCCTATATTGAGTGTACATTCCGAATGTATATCGGATATATGTACAGATAAACTTGGGTTCCCGGAAGTGAACCTAGTTTCCGAATACAAGTCGGAATTGAACATTAATGACAGTGGGCTCCAAGAAGTGAGCATCGACTCCGATTTTCTATCGGAAGTGTACACCTGTAAAAGCAAACTCCCGGAAGTGAGTATTAATTTCGAAGATATATTGCACACAGATAGTAGTCAAGTGCTCCCGGAAGTGAGCTTTGATACCGATTGTATATCGGAATGTCATAAAAGTAAAGACAAGCTCTCGGAAATGAGCTTAGTTTCAAAATGTCTCCCGGAAGTGAGTCATGGCTGGTTAAACGAATGTAGAAATAATTCTAAAGGGCCCTCAGAAGAAGGCAAGGTTTTCACAGGCGTTCCTGGTGTTGACAGGAATGATATGGTTAGCACTCTGGTTCAGAATGTACGTTATATGCCTAAAAGAAATGGTAAACTGAGTAAAGCTTACAAATCCTTTACGCCAAATAGGCCAGGGATGGGAGGAGAATTGCGGAAACGGAATTTCAGGTAATTGGTAAGTGGGACGATTTCGAAAGAGTTCGTAGTTCCACGTGGAGAGAAACTGAAGCTGTAAGTAGAGTGATTAAGAGCAATGCACATGTATTAAAGAATAAGCAAGTTCAAGTATTGTCTGATAATAAAAATGTTAAATCCATTTTATTAAACGGAAGTAAAATTCCAAGTATTCAAAAAACGGCATTAGATTTAGACATTTTTTGTGAAAATGAAAGTATTGTTTTATGTCCGGAATGGATTCCTCGGGAACATAATGAGCTTGCAGATTATCTGAGTCGCTGTAAAGATTGCGATGATTGGGAAATACACGACAGTGTGTTTTTCACGTATTGACCGTTTATGGGGACCGCATACAATTGATCGCTTTGCCTCTCACTTAAATAATAAGTGTTTAAGATTTAATTCCCGTTGGTGGGTACCAGGCACAGACGTTATAGATTCGTTGTGCAAGAGCTGGGAAAAAGAAAATAATTGGCTTGTTCCGCCACCAAGATTAGTAGTGCACTGCATAAATAAGATAAATAGAGAGCACATCAAATGTACATTAGTTCTGCCAAAATGGAAAAGTGCTCCTTTTTGGCCGATGTTGATCAATGAAAACGGAAATTTCAATTTTTTTGTTAAACAGGTATTAAATTTGTACAGAACAAATGTTTTGTTGGGAATGGTTATAATGGCACATTTGATAATGAACCATTAAAATTTGATATGATAGCTTTAAGAATAATTAGTTAGGTGAAATGTAAGATTATTATATATGGTAATATTTTTTCAGGTGTTGGCTTAAAATCTACGTTGAAACGTAAAATGCAGGATGCTGGAGTTTATAGCAGCGAAATGGACACTATTGCTAGCAATATGGCAGGCTATTTACTGCAGTCACGTGCTGATAGTACTACAACTAAATATAAACATTGTTTTACTTTATTTGAGGAATATTGTAAAGTGAATTCGCTTACAGCAAAACCCGCACAATCAATCATTGTTGCCATGTATTTGGTAAATTTATTGGATCAAGGGAAATCGTATCACGTTATTTCATCTGCATTTTATGCAATTAAATGGGTGCATAGATTAAATGATCAACCAGATCCTACGGACAGTAACATTGTACAAAACTTGTTAGAAACAGCGAAAAGAATTCGTTCTACACCAACTTCTAAGAAAGATGTTGTTGATACAGAAATGTTAAAAACTTTATGTGCTTTGTACCAGAATTCCACAGATGTTTTAGAATTAAGAGATTTATCAATGATTTTAATTGGTTATGCTGGATTTCTTAGGTTTAATGAATTGAGTAATTTATTGTGGAAGGATGTTGATTTCAAAATAGATCATATTGTTTTAAAGATTCAAAAAAGTAAGACCGATATTTATAGATCGGGTAAAGAAGTTTTAATAGCTAAAGGTTGTTCGGTTGCATGCCCGTATTCAATGTTACAAAGGTATATGACAGCAGCTCATTTGTCTGTTATTTCAGATAGTTATCTTTTTAAGCCAGCGTTTAGATCAAAGGGTAAATCATCACTTATTAAACTCAACAAAAAATTAAGTTATACAAGGGCTAAAGAATGCATTGTGAAAAAGCTTAAAGTAGTTGCTCCGTCTCTTAAATTAGGAACACATTCGTTAAGAGGAAGTGGTGCTACCATGGCCGCAAACGCTTCCGGCGTTTCCGATAGATGTCTTAAACGTCATGGCCGTTGGAAAACAGACGTAGCAAAAGACGGGTATATTAAAGATTCTGTTGAGAAGAGATTATACGTTACTAAATCATTAAAGATGTAATTAATTATTGAATTTGAATGCAATCGGCACTAAACTTTGTATGTCTATAAAATAACCTCGCTACAATGCACAACATTGTTGTTTGTTTATTGTAAGTTAGAGTAAGACTTACTGGTTCTCCGCGTTACATCGTATAGAGGAGAACCATTGTCTAACTGTAACGGATTACATAAACCGGTTTTGAAGGCTTGAATGTATTCAAGCATACATGTGTATTTTATACACGGGTATAAATACCCGCGGCAGAGTATGAAAATCAGTTCTAGCGATATTTCTCTTACGAGATCACCAGCATTCAAATTCAATATTTATTATGTTATAAGATTATGTTAAAGCCATAATTAAGCAAACTGTTTTATAAGGGAAAAATTACAATGTCAGTGAAAAAATTTATTGAATGTATTGGTTTATTTCAAGTTTGTATATGTGGAACTGAACATGTATTTTGATTAAGGAAAATATATTGATATGTATATATTCAATATGTACGTTAGCATGTCTGAGCACGGTCCGTTGTTCAATATTCCGAGGAATAGTCTGAGGAGGATCACTTTTGTGTTTCCTCCGTGCATGCCCACGGATTCTACGGTTCCTCTTACATTTAAAAAAGATAAAAAGGGGTTTTACGCAGGCGGCCAGTATTCCTGTGACGAATATACGATCGAACCTGTTAAGTTTTGTTTGACAATGTTTAACATGTGAAGTGTGACGGGCCTTTGGTTGTGTATGTATAAGTCGAACACGATAACGTTTACATTAATCGGTCGTATCATGACAAAATGGGTTGTGCAAGTTATTCAGTTATTACATTTTGCATTTTTTTTGTAATATAGAAAATAAATGTGGGTTCGAGTAGCGTAGTGGTTAGAGAGTTCAGATTATGAAGAGTTCATGTGAACATAATATTTGCTGAATTCAAATCTGCAATTGTGCAATATTATTTTTGTGTCTGTATGGTTTTTACTTTCAGAAAACATGTTCATATTTCCTTTAATAAACTCCTTTAATATTATCTTTAGAAAAAATGAATGCATTTGATTTCAACAGTCATTGAACAGATTAAATAGTATTGTCAATTTAATTATATTTAAAACTCTGAATTCAATTTGCTTCATTTTTGGCTCATTTGTGTTTTTATATATTTAGTTTTCTTCCATTCCTCATTTATCACTCTAGTCACGACTGTGTTGTTCTGCTGAAAGCGAATGTGTGTAAAACTAAATGTTCTCTCATTGTATTGTGTGAAATATATTCACGAAGAACTAAAAATATATAAAAACAAAAACAAAATATTTAGAAAGAAACAAAATGCTTTTTCCAGGAATCGAACCAGAGTCTCTACACTGACGAAGCCAACATTCAACCAATGCGCTATTACGCTGAACAGTTAAAAAATGAGTAATTGTTTATGGTGATTAAAGCTTTAGGCGATAAATAGTATCCTTTTATATAAGAATTATCGACACCCCTTTTTGTCAATATTGATAATGAAAGGAATAGCGATTTAGAGTTCTTTTTATTGTATCAGCTTATATAATTATTGCGGTACAATGTTGAATGAGATATTATGATAATGTGAATCTGATACGAATTAGTAAAAAAGAAAAGGGAAAAGAAAAATAGAAAAAAATAGGTAAGCTTATTTTTAACAAAAAATAATTTAATTTGGTACCAAGTTTTAATCACCGTACTTTTAGATGTACAATATGGATCACAACCAGAAACATGCTTTAACAAGACATGACAACAATGTTTTCTGTCGTTTGTTCCTTTACGGCTAAAATATTGATTTTTTAAAAATTTAAATCCATCCTTATTTCCAAAAACAATTAATAAACACTAATAAACAACAAACACGACCCAGACTATCTATATTCTTCAAACATCAAAAAGGCATACTCTGTACATGTCTTGAGTAAATAAAAAATAACTTTTAATTTGAATACTTAATTTGCGCTTGTTAAAAATATGTACAACGTAATCCCTCCGGACATGTCACATGGTCACATTACGCGTTTTCGTTTGAAGTTGAAACCAATGTGCAGTACAAAGTACCGATACTAATTGCGATATCAAATTTCTTAATTAGTAATAAGATATTTTATAGAATAGGTAATGTGTACGGTGGTATAAAGGTGACATGTGTGTATTCTTTTATTTATCTCGTGGCCACGTGATACTATGTCGTGGCCACGAGTTACTTAGTCGTGGCCACGAGATACATAAGTCGTGGCCACGAGATACTATGTCGTGGCAACGAGATAGCTAAGTCGTGGCCACGAGATAATATGTCGTGGCCACGTGATAGCTAAGTCGTGGCCACGAGATACTATGTCGTGGCCACGAGTTACAAAGTCGTGGGAACGAGAAGGCTAATTCGTGGCCACGAGACAATTAACCAATAAGAATACACTATATATATTATGAATTTTTTAAACTTAAAAACTTACTTTTACATTATTCTTTGAAAATACTGAACATATTCACTTTGAACTTTAGAATCATATTAGAAAGTCACCTTCAAAGTCCTTTGGAAATCCTTGTTCTATAGCACATGTCCAGTTAATTCGGGAAATTCATGTAAATAGCGTAATCTGATTGGTTATTTATTTCATGACCACGACTTAGCTATTTCGTGGCCACGACGTAGTATCTCGTGGCCACGACTTAGCTATCTCGTGGCCACGATTTAGCTATCTCGTGGCCACGACTTAGTAACTCGTGGCAACGACTTAGTAACTCGTGGCCACAACATAGTATCTCGTGGCCACGACTTAGTAACTCATGGCCACGACATATTATCTCGTGGCCACGACATAGTATCTCGTGGACTCGACTTAGTAACTCGTGGCCACGACATAGTATCTAGTGCGCACGAGATAAATTAAAAACACACACACCTCGCGTTTGGGACACCGTAAATGTGACAATATGATTAATACTGTTTCTTATATATATTCACAACAATGAATTTACTCACGAAGGATAACTCATTTACTAAATAATTATACATAGTATCTCGTGGTCACGACTTAGCTATCTCGTGGCCACGACTTAGTAACTCGTGGCCACGACATAGTATCTCGTGGCCACGACTTAGCTATTTCGTGGCCACGACTTCTATTTCTTATATCTCGCTCCGCGTCCCCGCGGGACGAAGTTTTATTTATTAAATTTCGCCCACGCCCTCTCTAATTAGCGTTTTTTAGCTCCGCGCCCCCGCCGTTTTAACTTGTTAATTCTTGACTTTTCGCTTGGCGGGTTCGCGGGACGAAAACACGATAATAAGAGGGGGCGCGGAGCGAAGTTTAATAAATAAAACTTCGCCGCGCGTCACCGCTAATTAGCATGTTTTCGTCCCGCGAACCCAGCGTTTTATTTCTTAAATCTTACTCCGTGCCCCCGCGGGACGAAGTTTTATTTTTTTCACTTCGCTCCGCGCCCTCGCCAATAAGCGTTTTTTCGCTCCGCGCCCCCGCCATTTTAACTTGTTAGTTTTCGACTTTTTGCTTCGCGGGGTCGCGGGGCGAAAACACGAATGGCACAAATCAGCCACTAAATATTAGGATGTTTCGGTGGTGCAGAATCAAATCAAAATTTAACGTGTTGTTTGTACAATTCAGCAATTAATCTTTCAGGAACATTATCTGCGACGTACAACTTCCGTCAGGAATCAACACAGATCATGCTGGCGTGGTGATTAGCAGTATGTCAGTTTGCTTCTCAATTTATTTTTATTTCTTAACAACTCCCAGTATAATTACTACGAATGTGTGGGATGTACTTTAAAGTTAATTTAGGACATGAAGTATTTAATTATTAGCTCATAAATAAAGAAATTACAACTGATTAACAGGAGCACCGCACACAATATTTACGCTCGTCTGTTTTATATTCTTAGTTAATTTCAGAATTATAAACCCATCTATGGAAAGCGATGGCTGTCTGATATTGTTCTTTTTCAATATCTTTAACCATTTAGGTAATATATATGTTCACATCGACTATATATGAATTGAAAACACCTTCTTATTTAACCGGAATCCATTATATTAATCCACAGTTACACTATATGAAACCATACCGTCAGTGTATGAAACCGAGATATCAATATATAAGTTGATTTTCTCAATATTTGATTCCAGTTCTTCAATATATTGTAACACAGTAGCCATGTATGGAACCACATGTCCTGATATGAAACCGAATCATCTATATATTAATTCATTTTACAATATATGAAACCAATTTATCAATATATGAAACCAAAGTAGAACTATATAAGTTGGATATCACATTATATGATACCAATTCTTCAATATATGGTACCAAAGCAGTCATATATGGAACCAGATATCCATATATTGAACCGAATAATCAATATATTAATTCATTTTACAATGTATGGAACCGAAGTAGCAATATATAAGTTGATTATGAAATGTTATGATACCAATTATTCAATATATTGTACCAAAGTAGCCATATAAGGAACATAAGTATGAAACCGAATGTTCAATATATTAATTCATTTTTACAAATTATGACACCAATTTATCAATGTGTGGAACCAAAGTAGCAATTATATATGACTTCATTATCACTTTATATGATACCAGTTCTTCAATATATGGTACCAAAGTAGCCATATATGGAACCAGATGTCCTTATATGAAACCGAATTATCAATATATTATTTCATTTTTACAATATATGAAACCATTTTATTAATTTATGGAACCAAAGTAGCAGTATATAAGTTGATGTTACATTCTATGATCATCGCAATTTTCTTCATATGGAACCAAAATAGCCTATGTCAAAGGCAAAGGTCACTGGGTTCTGTTATTACAATGCATACACTTTTTCATGAAATCGATAATTATTTGACTTTTGTGAGTAGATTAATCTTTATGTGTCCTACTGGCCATGCTCATTTTTTTATCAAAGGTAAAGGTCGAGATGAACTTATTTTTATGCCCCCCGGGCATATAGTAATTGAACCGTCCGTCCGTCTGTCTGATCAAACATTTTGGGTTTAGGGGCTATATAACAGTAAAGAGAACAAAAGAGAACAATAGGTTCATTCCGTGATCAAAGGGTTTATGGGCTAGTAGCCCTTAAGAGAACAAAGAAAATAACAAAGAAAATAGCCCCTAAACCCAAAATGTTGGAACGTCCGTCCGTCTGTCCGTCTGTCCGTACGAGGTAAACCTAGAACGGCAAGTTGAATTTTTCTACCTGTACCAATGGCTTCTTATTTTACATACTTACTAATCAATACAAAGTACATGATCTGGTCAAGTTACATAACTATGGCTTCCATATTTACCAAGTTATTGCCCTTTTCAGCACTTAGAAAATGAATAATGGTTAACCTAAAACGGCATGTTGGAAATATCTTAAGTTCTATCTATACTAATGGCTTCATAATTTCCACACTTACTTATCAATACAAGTACATGATATTGCAAAGTTATATAACTGTGTCATCCATATTTCCCAGTTATTTCCCTTTTTTCACTTTGAAAATAGGGTCTTGTCCGGCAAGTTGGATTTATCGTAAAATTATCTTAATTGCTTAATTTATTTAACGAAATCTTGCATATTTGGTAGGTGGATACCTTTTATGGTCCTCTAATTTTTTGTGGAGTAAGTGGTCTCTAGGGTCAAGGTCAAGGTCAATGGTTTAGAAAATTAATTTAAACATTTTTGCTCATACAGCCTTTATTTTTTTGTTGATGTCTTTCATGTTTAATACAAACATGCCAAGGGAGGTCCTCTTTCTTTGGATATAGTACGGGGTCATTTGGGTCAAGGCCAATGTCACCAATGTCAAGTTCACCAATGTAAAAAAAAGATTTTTACATTTTTACAGGTGTGTTAACCATATTCTATAGACAGATGTCATTTATAATTGATAGGAACATAAAATTTGATGGGGTTAGTGGTCAGTTGGGTCAATGTCACCAGTGCTAAAATAGATTTTAACACTTTTGCTCATACAGCTTTTATTTATTGACAGATATATTTCATATTTGGTAGGAAGATAACTTGCATGGTATTCATCCTTTGATTTGGGTAGGGATCAGTGGGTCAAGGTCACTTGTGCTAAAAATAGATTTTTACACTTTTGCCCATACAGGCTTTATTTATTGACAGGTGTATTTCATATTTGATAGGAAGATAACTTGCATGGTATTCTTCCTTTTGATTGAGTTATCGATCAGTGTGTCAAGGTCACTAGTGCTAAAAATAAATTTTTACACTTTTGCCCATACAGCCTTTATTTATTGACAGATATATTTTATATTTGGTAGGAAGATAACTTGCATGTTATTCCTACTTTGTATGGAGTAAGGGGTCAGTTGGGTCAAGGTCACCAGTGCTAAAAATAAATTTTAACACTTTTGCTCATACAGCTTTTATTTATTGACAGATATATTTCATATTTGGTAGGAAGATAACTTGCATGGTATTCATCCTTTTGATTGGGGTAGGGATCAGTGGGTCAAGGTCACTTGTGTTAAAAAAATATTTTTACACTTTTGCCCATACAGGCTTTATTTATTGACAGGTGTATTTCATATTTGATAGGAAGATAACTTGCATGGTATTCTTCCTTTTGATTGAGTTAGGGATCAGTGTGTCAAGGTCACTAGTGCTAAAAATAAATTTTTACACTTTTGCCCATACAGCCTTTATTTATTGACAGATATATTTTATATTTGGTAGAAAGATAACTTGCATGTTATTCCTACTTTGGATGGAGTAAGGGGTCAGTTGGGTCAAGGTCACAAGTGCTAAAAATAGATTTTTAAACTTTTGCCCATACGGCCTTTATTTATTGACATATTTATTTCATATTTGGTTGGAAGATAACTTGCATGGTATTCTTCCTTTGGATGGAGTTAGGGATCAGTTTGATCAAGGTCATCAATACTCAAAATAGATTTTAACATTTTTGCCCATACATCCTTTATTTATTGACAGATGTATTTCATATTTGGTAGGAAGATAACTTGCATGATATTCTATAGGTGTCAGTGGGTCAAGGTCAAGGGTGCCAAGTATAGATTTCTTACATTTATATATATTTGATAAAGTTGAATATTTATCACTTCACAAGTCATAGTAAGGACTTGGCAACTTATATATTTCACAATTACAAAATGCCATGACTCTGTCAAGCTATATAACTTGTGTTTACAATTTTTTGGCAATGTTTCTGTCCATAACTGAGTGTATGGGTAAACATTTTTTAAATATTGCTACTGACAAGAATCGGAGCCGGGGGCATTTGTGTTTAACAAACACGTTCTTGTTGAAATATGTTTTTGTTAATGGTCGGTAAGACTCAGTAGCTTAAATTATTACTTTGAAACTTTACATAGTTACATATATAACGTTAAGTTTTGCCTGCCCAGCCCATTTTAAGACCAAAGTGAATGTGACGTTAAATTCAAATATTTCCTTATTTAGAAAATGTGCACTGTGCCATAAGTGAAGCACGCTGATCTTTTGACAGTTCTATAAGGAATATTGGCGCGAAACTGTACTACCAGTGCAAGGATAGAATACAGCCTTAAAAAAAGTCCCGTCAATATAATGACATTTTGGTTCAACGCATTGCTCATTTGGTTCCATATTTTGGAAAAGTGGATTCATATACTAGCAACCTATGTTAATATATTGAGGAATTGGTGTCATATAATGTAAAAATCAACATATACAATATAAGACAGCCATGGCTTTCCATACCCATCATCTAACAACTCATCTTGTCATGACACGCACGTTTTCCAAGTTTCATGTTGATAATTGTTTTAAATATATGAATAACTGTCTGCATTAAAGTTCTTGCACGACGACGGCTACAACGACGACGACGCATCCTCAAAAGAGCCACAAAAAAGACGAGCTAAAATGCAGTGAAAGATAAGTGTAAACTTTATTGATATAAATTGTAATCTTATTGTGGTTATGTTTAGCCCTTGCGTTACATAACGCTTCATAGTAAGAGCACTTGACGGTGATTTTCAATAAGTAGGTCCACACCATGTCACGTTGTTTTATATATAAGCTGCTTACTAAACAGCGAAAAAATGTTTCCCTGCAGCAAGTTGTATTACCATATTATTCACTGTTAAAAATTAGGCTCTTCCATTATCCACTGGAGAGTTCAAATTTACGAAACCTTTATCGAATTTTAAACCTTCGTTATTGTCGCCTGCACTGAATTTTACATCATTTCTTTCGAAAAGTAGCTTACCAAAATCTGCTTTTTTTGTTACTTAAACAGCCTAAATGCTTACTTTTAATTATACAAAGGGAATAACAATCATCAGTACAAGTTTTAGTCAGAAAATTTTAGGTGTTTAATGTGTCGCTGAAATTATCTTTTTAAAAAAACCTTCGTTGTTGCCAATTTATATAGTCTTTCAAATTATAAATATTTTGATTATCGAGGAACCCAACATAATAATAAAGCTATTAGAGACTAGTGTACACGACATGACCACAAGCAGATATGTTTTGCACTTAAATGGCAAACACTGGTCATCATAAATAATTAGCATTTCTTCAAAAGTAATAACGTAAAACTATATAAAAAATACTAATGTTTCCTAAAGATATATCCTGACACCCTCTCATATCAACCAATGTGTCACATTGGTGTAGTAAGAGCGAAGACTATGTTTAAAACAGTGTTATACATTAAACTAATGAGGATCATAAATTGAGTTTAAACCTTCGTAATTTAAAATTTCGTTATCATAATTTACATTTGCCGCGGAATTTGCATAAAATTACTGTGACATCACTTCCAGTGACGTCATATCGGAGTGTCTACCTACCGGTAACTGAAATCACTGAAAAACACCGAAAATATTACTGGAATTTCCTTCTAGAATTGTAAGTATTTTTACCTTAGTTTTCAAAAGAATTATTTTGTGAAATGGTCGTTTTGAAATATATTTAATTTTGTAATTATTAGCGCAATATCATGATTGTTTAGTTTATAAATGAAGATGATGGTGATTTGTCTCCCTTTGGTATAAAACTCGTGTTGAAATCTATCAAACCTTCGTTATCGCATGATAACGAAGGTTTTATTTTATTTCTTGTGATAAAAAATCAAGTTATACTTTGTGTATATACATTAAACATAAGTTTCTAAAACATTTATAATAGACATATCAAAAGGACATTATAACAGCCTTTTTAAATTGCTCTGCAATATATTTTAGAATAAAACATTATAGAACATGTTTAGAATCTAGGTATTCATGTTGCTCAAGTGATAATTTTATTAGTTTCCATCATATCCGTTTACTTTATTTACAATTTCCGATGTTATTGCAAAGAATTATATTGTAAGTGATGTTTTGTTGTGCATAAATATAGCCTTAGTGTCCCTTATCATATTAATCTTATGATAACGAAGGTTTCACGAACATAACGAAGGTTTTAATTTCTTTGCAGGTAAATATCTTAATATGGGAAAGAGTAAAGCAGAAATCCAAAGGGCCTATCGACAGCGCCTTAAAGAGAAAAACAATGAAGAATACCTGAGGCGGGAACGTGAGAGAATGCGCCGTAACTATGTACCTTCATCTGAGCTCTCAGACAGAGACAAGAAAAGAAGAAACGAGCAAAATAGAGCTAAATTAAGAAGGTTTTACCAACGCAAGCGTGAAGAGCGACAACGGCAGTTTGCACCACAAGAACAAGACACAAGTGGGTATGATAGTGCTCCAAATGACAGTTAGGAAAGAGGTCGTCTAAGAGTACGAATCCCATTTCAAAACAACAGGAGAAAGGGTGCACTGATTAGGTGGAAACGAGAATTGTCAGAGGCCACCTCACGCATTAGACTTCTTGAACAAGAAAGATCCAAGCTTCTGAAAAGATACAAATCTACTCAAAGATCATTGCAGCGGATGAAGAATAAAAGTAAAAATCAACATCTAAGTCAAGAATTAACACCACGAAAGCAGACAGAACAAGAAATGCAGATGGCAAACTTATCTAACAGTCAGAAGCAAAAAATTAGAAAGTCACTGTTGCTAGGAAATGTCATTGTCAGCGAGGTCAAACGTACAAAAGAACAAACGCCGAAAGGAACTATGAAAGCTGTACATAGAGTCATCTCCGGAAAGATAGCCAAGAAATATAAATGCATCAAATTACTGTCATTAAAAACTGGCCTCTGTCGACATAGACTTGGAAAAAGCGAAAGTAAGCTCCACCAAGTAGCAAGATCATCGAGAAAGAGCACACTCGGGAGATATCAGGAGAGAGTAATAGAGTTTTTTAAAAGAGAAGACAATAGTAAGCTTCAACCGGGAAAGAAAGATGTGAAGAAAAGTGAAAGTGGTGAAAAGAAACAATTATATATCCTTTCTGATTACCTATCAAATTTGTACAAAAAGTTTCAATCAGAAAATCCTGATGTTGATATATCTTTCACTTCATTTAGTCGATGCAGACCAAATTATGTTTTGTTAACCTCATTTTCAAGCCGCAGTTCATGCTTATGTACGAAACACCAGAATGCTGCTTTGTCGGTAAAGCTGCTTAGAAAGGAGGGTATAGATGTATCAGCAAACCCAGAAAGAGCAATTGAAAACTTTCCAACTAAAGATGACCTTGAGAAATCGCTGCCTGCGTCAATTGTATGGAGTCAGTGGAACAGAATTGAAATAGAAGAGAAAGGCAGGAAAAAGATGGTAACCGGCCACGGCAAAGGGCCGTGCTAGGGGGCGTGGACGGTAACTTGCACTTTCCAGTACCGTCCATGAACAGGCTCAATCAAACCGAGCCTGCAACATTTTCAATTTTGCCGTGTTGGGCTTTCTTTAGGGATTCTGTATTTATCTATTTTAAGATCACATCCGTGTTATTTGTGCCGTGTGGCGGCTGTAAAAAGTCTCCCCGTACATTTAATCAATGATGTTATATTTTCGATCCTTGAAGATCGTTCAGCACGACATTATTGTTGTGCTTGTGGTATTTTTAGTTTCAACTTTTTGGCACTATCTAGTTGGTTGGTTCCAATATTCCTACTTGAATAATGTTGAAACACCCTTAGGCTATGTTGCCTGCTTTTTAAATTTGTCTTTTGACGTCCTATCTGTGATACGCAGGCTTCATAACCTCAGATCCCCTTTCAAAATTCCATTTTATTTAGTTCCGCCCATTGTTTTCTCGTTTAGGGCACACGCATTTTTTACTTGGGGACCATATGCCGCTTTTCATGGAATGGCACTACCGTGTCACATTGAAGGTTCCATGATAACCGCCATATGAACACATCTGCGGATGTTTCAAAATTCTAAATTTTACCAGTTCATGTTAAATGTTGAATTCTGCTTAAGCCGGTGCTAGGGGGCGTGGACGGTAACTTGCACTTTCCAGTACCGTCCATGAACAGGCTCAATCAAACCGAGCCTGCAACATTTTCAATTTTGCCGTGTTGGGCTTTCTTTAGGGATTCTGTATTTATCTATTTTTAGGTGGGTCTTGCAAGAGACTAGCCGACGAAGCTATGAGAAGTGGCAAAGCTATTATCCAAGACGCCACTGATTTTTACAAATGGGCTATCAACTCAAGTATGAAAAATGTCCAATTTAGATTTGTTTCTTCTGAAAATTGCAGAGAAACAGAAATACGAATTCAGAGTAATCCAGTCAAAGCTGTCAAAGGGACTATGAGGATTCATGCAGTGATTGGCCAAGGAGAGTCTCGAATCAAAGTCAGGGAGGTTAGTTGTTACTGTACAGATTGTTTAGTAGGTGGCTCTTGTGATGCTTGGGATGATGAATTCACTAGGACCAAAATAGCGGTCAATAATAACAGTGGAAATACAGTTTGTGCTCAAGAGGAGAAAACTAATGAAGATGTAAATGCCGAAAATAACAGACATGATGAAGCTTGAAATGTAGAAGTAGAAAAATGTACACAAGATATGGTGGAAAATTAATGAAATATGAAATAGATGATTATGTTGCTTCTGTATATGAAAATAAGTGGTTTATTGGCGTAATAGTTGATAAAGATGAAGAAGAGTATGAAGTTAAATTTATGGAAACCAAGAAGCAGTTCTTTCAATGGCCTAGAAATGAAGATATTGTTTGGCAGAAACCTTGTGAAATATTAACAAAAGTAGATGCCCCAGAAGCTACAGGAAAATCAAAAAGAATGTTCAAAATTAGTGAATATGATAGAGATCGTATTTTGAGTCTTTATGCATTGTATAATGAAAAGTAGTGATGCCACTAAACCTTCGTTATCAACAAGACTGTTTGTGTTAAATTTGTCATTTAGTTTGACATATCATGACATATTTTGTAGCCATGTCACACAATATGTTTAAACATGATTGGCGATGTCTATTAGAACTACCGTAAACTTATCCATGCGACTAAAATGATGTATTATGTTCTTTTCTGATTCTAGGGAAACCTTCATTACCATAAGTGTTTGATCGTTTGCCTTGATGAGGTGATCCTATTGCATATCTAGATTATTAGATTTTGTTTAATGGTTTTAAATGAAAAGGAAATAATCTAAGAAACACTTTATCGGTTCACTATTCTGACTTTTAATGTTTGTTTCATGAATGGCAACCATTCAATCAGTGAATTTATGAAATACAATAGACAATGCTATGACCAAATATTCATAATATACATTTTTGTATAAATCATTTCTGTATCTGTTCATTCTTGTGTTGAAAATTAAATAGATCTTCGATCAGATTTAAAACATTTTTGTATTTTTATAAATCAAAACCTTCGTTATTTTTTTGGTGAATTATTAATGATTGGCCACGTATGTTAGATATATGTGGACTTTGCAAAAAAATTGGTTATTTTGTTTTCTACATCGAATTAAAAAGTTGCATTTGTGTTTATATGCGATGACTTCAACTAGAATATACGGTCTGAAAAAATAATTTGAAGCATATATATGATTTTATTTATTTATGTTGCAACCTATTTGTAATGCAAACATATCATTAGAAATTTATTCTTCGGTCTTGGTCAGTTCGTTTAGTACTTAAAAAAATAAATATTGCTATATCAAACGTTTACGATAATGTTAAGTTTAGCAGTTTTCAAAAATATTATATCAAATAAGTGTACATTATACATCATAGGGCTCTAATAACGGAAGTTTATACGTAATAAATTTAGTCTTCAGCCACCTATGTTTGAGAGATCATTACACGAAAACTGCAAGAGCGTTGTATACAAAACTTTGATATTGTCATAGGGTGGTATGTGAAGTCTTAAGACAAGTATTGACTGAATCAGGAAAGGTCGAATTTTTAAATATATTTTTTACCCCATGGACCTACTTGTTGAAAATCGGTGTTGAAACAGTGAATTAAATGATTATTGTTTTATCATACCTCACTTAAACTTTTTATTTGCTATCGGAGTAACAATGCATGCGCAAACCGGCAAAAAATTACATTTAAATGAAAATATACCCTTTCAATGGTTGGCAATAACAACCCGACAGTCATGTGTTATTTATTTTTTTCCATACCGAAAGACCTACAACCATAATATATATAAAGTATGCAGGCAAGGAAATAATAGAATAGTATCATCATTTATACAATTTAATTTGTTCCAAACAATAAACTTTAAGTTAACAAAAACTGTTCAAGAAATACTTTATACATTTCTAAGTTGAGACACAACCTGCTGAAAAAAATACATATGGAGTAATGCAAGAGTTATGTGCTCCAGGGTGATACCTGGGAATATATCCTAGGAGGGTGATATTCAATCAAAACACATAATAGCCCTTTAGGAATTTTACATTGAAGGATAAGCATTGTATTGGGGTATAATAATAAAAAATTATACATTTCTCTCAGGGTGATAAAACATTTTAGCAACACTTGAACTGAAATAACATAGTCGGCTCCGCATCCTGGTGTTATTTCCTCCGTCTCGAATGTTATTTCTGTTCTCGGGTTGCTAATATGCACTATTACCCTGAAGGACACGTGCTACATTAAATTTATAGTAAATTGGAAAGCTTAGCAAATCGGGCATTAAGAGAATTGTGCAGACACTGTCAGACTAATGAAAACTGTTATCAATCAAAAGTAAAAGAAATCAAATGAGCCAATGCTTCATGCGGAGAAGCAATTTATTTACCAGCATGTCAGTGACAACAAACTGAGTGATTCAAGACATTTTTTGTACAACTAACTCCATACTTGTATCAAATAAACTTTAAAATGCCTTTGTAAATGAAGTAAATCTGTATTGTCAAGAATTGAATTAGATTTTATACATAAAATGTCATTTACATGTTACTATTAAACTAAAGACATAAAAGCTCATTTGAGCATAATTAGATAAATGATTTTTTTACACTAGGCACGAACCTGGAGATTGAGACTTTTCAAACGCGATTTCGTGTTTAAATTTGATAAAAGGAGCGTCTGTGGCCGCGTGGTTAGGTCGTTGACTTCAAGCCATTCGCCCCTCACCACTGTGGGTTCGAATCCCGACAAAGGCTTTGGATTCTTGCATGTGCGGAAGCTATCCAGGTAGCCTACGGAACGCCGGTTGTTCTTCTCAGATGCCAGTTCGTGATTAACATAATGCATGGAAGGACACTAGAGGCAATATGACATATACTGTGTCGGTGTAACAAAATTTTGAGTTAAAGTATATGGCTAAATATCTCTACCTGCATACACAATATGATAAACAAGATCAACAAGGAAAGGCGGCGTTCAATGAACGCTACCCCCAAACGACCCTGCAACAAGAACGAGTGACGAAGAGCCCAGGCGGACTAAAAAACAAATAAAAATACCCAAAATTCTGTCTTATATATAAAGACAATGTTACTTAAACTCTCTAAAAAACTGTTAGAAAGTGTGTTGTGAGAAGTAATAACATAGATGAAAACAAATCGCCAGCAATAACGTATTTAGAATGACACGTTTTTTTTTTATTATTGTTTCGTGTCGGAAAAGGAAATATGATTCGTCGTTAACAAAGTATTGTTTCGTGTCGGAAAAGGAAAAATGATCCGTCGTTAACAATGCCTGTGCATAATTTTAGAACCTTTCTTACATTTTTTTTCAGAATGTTTAAGAAATAAATGCAAACTAACGCACTTCTTTCAGTAGAGTTATCTAAAGATACAAATCATTATATCGTACATTAATCACTGAAAACTGATTAAATTAAGCTCAGAAGATTTATAAAATTAACGCCGTAAGGAGAATTGTACAAACATATGCATATTGGATCAAACATTTTATCTATAATTAATCATTGATTTTCATGTAATTTTGTTGTAATTAGTGCCTCTGAGGGATCACCAGGCGGACCCCAAACAAAAACAAAAAGGAATTCAAAGGAAACAAATAAATGATTGAATAATTGGCCCAAAAAGTCGAAGGGCACAGCAGAAGGGGACAGGAGACCCGGGGAAGGGGGGTGCGGGGGGGTAAATTAAAGAAATAAACTAAGTGCAAAGGGGAAGATACTTACCGTAGACGAGAAAACAACAGGAGACTCAAGCAAAAGTGTCACCAAAA
>NW_026862148.1:0-53922 GCF_026571515.1 Ruditapes philippinarum | reverse complement strand
GAAAAAAAGCTACTAAGGATTACATTTAATTTTAAGCAATGCTTTGTTTGAAAATATTTTTAAATAAAATCAATTTTGATTTTAAAATATAAGATAGTAAACTAAATTTTTTACAATTTCTTTCACATCAAAACTTCAAGTTTACACTTTTTAAAAGCAATAAAATGAAATCTAACAGGAAAAAACATGAAAATATTTACATTAGTTACTTAGAATATCTATAGGCTTGTAGAGGCCTTTCTACCATTAGGAGACGGCAAAAGTTTCAACGAAATAATGTCAATATGGTACTTGTTTTGCTATCAATGAAGTAACAATTTTTATCTACAGGATTATCAGAAAGGTCAAATTTTTTTTATGCCCCCGCCATATAAAGGCCGGGCATATATTGTTTACCTGTTCCGTCATTCCCGTCCTTCCGTCATTCCGCCCTTCCGGCATTTCTGTCATTCCGTATCATTAGTTTCCGTTATTTTAGTAACGGTTGCAAAATTCAAACTTCAAAATTTGACATAGGATATGTCTTGAAAAAAACAGTCAAGTTTCGAAATTTGTCATGGTTTGATGATTTTTTTGGCAGAGTTATGCCCCTTTTACTTTGAAAATAATATGAAATTTTCAGTTTCCGTTCATTATCTCCCAAACAGTATTACACATTCAACTCAAATGTAACATTTAGATATGTCAATGGAAGGCGCAGGCCAAGTTCGAATTTGGTCATGGTTCAATGATTTTTGCAGAGTAATGCCCCTTTCACTGTTCATTATCTCCCCAATAGTGTTACATATTCAACTCAAATTTGACATATGGATATGTCAAAGGAATGCGCAGGTCAAGTTTGAATTTGGTCATGGTTCGATGATTTTTTGGCAGAGTTATGTCCCTTTCACTTTGAAAAAATATGAAATTTTCAAAGTTTCCATTCATTATCTTCTCAGGTATTACACATTTAACTCAAATTTGACATATGGATACGTCAAAGAAATGCACAGGTCAAGTTTGAATTTGTCATGGTTCAATGAATTTTTGCAGAGTTATGCCCTTAACTTTTGAAAAAAAAAGGAAATTTTCATGTTCCATTCTTTATCTCCCCAAAATATATCAAACTCAAATTAAAGATATGGATATGTTAAAGAATGCATTGGTCAATTTCGAATTTGGTCAGGTTTTTGATGATAGCTGAAATTATCCCTCTTTGAAACTTTGAAAAAAAAGTAAGAAATTTGACGTTTCCGTCATTATCGTCCCCAATGATTGCTACACATTCAACTATCAAATTTGACATATAGTTAATCTTGGATAAGGCATTTCAAGTTTAAATTTGGTAGTGGTTAAATGATTTTGGACACACTTATCTTTCTATAAATGTTTTTTAAAAAAAATTTGAATTTTTTCAGTTTCAGCACTCCTATCTTTTGTGGAAATGTATGTGGCCATTATTTCGGCTACAAATATGCATTATACAATTTACAAAAGGTTAAGACTGAATGATTTCAGTGGCCTTTAACATTGGTTTTTAAAAAATGGTTTTGTGTTAACATTGAATAGTTTTAAGGATTTGAACTTTAAATGGAAAAAATAATAATTTGTGCAACTAAATATTTTATGAACAACTGAAATTTTGGCTGCATGCGGGGGCATCCGTGGCTGATGACACATTTCTAGTTCAAAATTATAAATCTGCTTTAATTCTTACATAATCTGAATCAAGACAAATTAACAATTTGTATATAATATATGTTAATAATATAGCTGCCGGGTAGAGATATGACCAACGCAAACAATGTGAAGGTGAATAATGAAATAGAAAAATTATTGTACAAATATTTCTCTTGTGGACAGATTTATCATTTACATTTGATACACAGTTTAAAAAGTATATTATTTTTTTACTGAAATAACATAGAACATAAGTTTATAAATAAATTATGCAACAGCATATTGATTAAAACAATAATATTTTACATGCATGCATAAAAGTATTAATGAGAGCATATACAACAATGAATAATGTATCAAAGTAAATACAAAGTCTACATATTTCGATGATTTGAGATATCCGGATTTGCTATTTCTATATTCATATACAATTATGATAACGAAAATGTCAAACTTGGTAATTGTTATTTATTATGACACAGTATTTAAGTCAAGTATTTTAATTAACTATTTGTATTTAAGAGATCTTTCTTCTTTCAAATGCTTGATTAGATATTTTGCCAGTCGGGTATAAAATTTGCACATCCGGATTGCTAATTAAATAATGAATTAATCATATTTGGGCCCTTGTTCTGTCCAAGTGGTAATATGTCTTCTAATGTTATTATAACCGAAAATTCTAATATAAGAGTGGAATTATCTTCTTTGTTAGTTGAAGACAAATTTGAACACAGAAGTTCGTTCCTAGGAATGTTCCTATTGCCTCCTTGTTTCAATTTTTAAGGCAATGAGGGACAAACGTATTTTTTTGTTAATTACTTTCTATATTTCTTATTTTCCATCAAATTGTTTTAAAAAGTTGCCATTCCAAATTTCTGTTTAATACTATTAAATAACATGATACTTGGGGTACTTCGCGTAAAATCTCCTTTCACTAACAAATTATAAATTTTTCGTTTGAATTTTAAAAACGCTTTTAAAACGAACGGGGAAATACCATACTTCCCCCCCAAACCAATACATAAAGTTTTTTCATTTTTAGGCCCTTTCACCATTTTCACTGTTTTTAACAAAATTTGTACAATTCCATTTTATACAGTTCCTTTTGCCCGTTGTGTAAAAGTTTAACCCAAAAATTTAACAATTCGAATTTTTTGTTTTAAAAACTAGGGGTTCACCCGTTTCACCCTATTCCATGGGTCTTTTTGATATTTCACTTAAGGGTCGCTTTTAAAGAATTTTTTGGTGTACATTTTTATTATTCGCGGATAAAAACCCATATTTTTATACTTAACAAAAAATAAATAACATATGGCAATAGGGTTAATTTTATCTTAACTGGCATTTCTATGGTATTTTGTACCGACAGTAAATGTTCATGGATTTTTACCCTTTGATGCAAGGGCAGCAACCCCCGCCGAACCTTAGTCTTAGTACGTAGCCCAGATTTGAAAAGATTCGACGCTACTACCCTTGCCGTTATATGTCCATGTTTCGTTATATCCACACACCCGTTACCTTTTTGAATACCATAATTTTTTTTTTCATTACATTGCGGTTAATCTCCATTTTACACAATAGTTATATTTAGCAAATCGAGATTGTGATTGCATTCCCTTCCGGGGTTTCGACATGGCTCAATAGTAGCAGATCCGCATTCGAGCAGAAGGTAAATGTTTTAAATTGGTCAAGTAGTTAATGCCAGACTCTGTATTTTCTTGCTGGTTCATTTCAATATCATTTAGGAAACGAGAAAATATCTTGATGTTATTTCTCTTGAAACCACACACAAACTTGAAAAGTCGGATACTTTGTTTGTTTTGACACAAATTTTTACATTTTGCTACATTGATCGAGAACTTTTTTAAAAGTTGCGTCGATTCCATGTTTTATTAGCTTACACCATAATGGCACTTCTAACGCACGAGTCAAATGCCTTTTTTGATAGTCGATGAAAGCCGTATAACGGGTTTCCCCTTGACTTTAAGTACTGTCAATTAATGCTGTAATAAAATATCGCATCTGTAGTTCCTAATTAGGTTTTAAATCCGAATTTGTTGCGTCAGTTTTGTTTCGTGAATATTGTCCAATTTTTTAAGACGCGTATTTATCACTGAAGTGAATAATTTTGCTAAACAACTATGAGTTTGATCCCCGATAATTGTTTGGGTCATCACCAGGTGTTCTTTTAAAAGAGGTATAATAATACCCTTTGACCAAGTTGAGGGAAAATTTTCCCCTTTTAAAATAAAATTTTTAAAAACGTAGTTAATGGCTGTATTTAAAACACATTTTTAATCAAATTCATTTATAATGGAAACCTCCAGGTATTTATTTCTGTTTTAAAGTTTACATCTTTTTAAAACTTTTTTCCGATAAAAGGGAAAAGGTTCCTCATATGTCGTTTTGTCATGTTTTACAAATCCGTAAAAAATCTTCGATATCATCATCCGGGGTATTATGGGCTGGCTAATGTTTTAAATGCTCACCAATTTTTCGTTTAAATCTCATTTAAGAATTATTTTTATTATCTTAAACATTTTCCAGAAATTTGCGGGGGGCTTTTTTCCCTTTTCATTGTGTTCATTTCACGACACCCAACGATGGAAAGTTTCTTTCACTTACCATGTTTTTTATTCGCGTTTAAGCTATGCAGTTATTTAATGTTTTCCTATTTTAGGTTTAATATTTTCCCAATCGTCTTTTTTATACGTTGCTTTTCTATCATTCTTCTTAAAACCCTTTTTTCCGTATTCTTCTTAAGGAATTTTTAAATTTTTAAAATTTTTTTTAAAGTATTTTTCGGGGCCCAAACTTTCAAATTTTTACTTTATCATTTTATGCGATATCACTTCATCACGACGTTTAAATGCCCAATTTCAGAAAAACCAATGCATGTTTTGTTTTCATATTTCCCCTATAATAATTTTTTCGGTTTAGTTGTTTTCCCTTTTTTTTGACAGTACCTAATTTTAAACGAAATGACCGGTGTTGGTTTGGAAAAAATTTTGTGTAAAAGAATCTAAATTGCTTTTAAAATTTAAATTTGAGTTATATGTAAACTTTGAGTAAAATTAAGAACAAAATTTGATTAAAACATTTATTATAAAACATTGCAAATGTTTGATTAAACATTATTCAGTCATATTAGAGTTTATTGATGAGTGCCTTTACTTAATATATAATACAACAACATTAATTCTAAATTGACTGGTTTTGTTGATTTTCAAAATTGGATTTTAAATTAAGTACTAACAATTGCGGTATATCATAATTTCTTATTTCAAACCGCCGGGCAGGTTTTAAGGTGAAGCGTATAGATAACTACGGGGCAATAATTGCTAATGACTGATTTCGAAGAGTAACGTATTATATAATTATTCATCTTCAGTTAGTAATTCAATGAGTAATTCAAGAACATCATCTAAATACCAATAAGGGAACAAAGACAAAATCACGATTTGTGTCAATGATTTTGTATAATAATACTCGTAACAAGTGTGTATTTTCTTTATCTCACAATTAGTACTACACGAATTTTGTTTATATACGATATATAGAAAATGAAAAAATGTACGCCCAACGGGGGACTCGAACCCACGACCCTCAGATATCAGAGGTTCTTCAGCCTTAAAAGTCTGATGCTCTACCGACTGAGCTAGCCGGGCGCTTGATGTGTACCAGTGTCCTGTAATGTAAACGCTATCAATAATGTCGCTAAGATAAACCGATAACCACGTGTGTACGTTGTGACACTATTGTATAAGCCTTAAATGTCATAATTTAAGTTTAATGTTAGTGTTCGTTTATTATTATAGCTGTTTTACTATTTTCAGGTTAAAGAATATGAAGTTTCATACGTTAATTGTTAAACACAATCTGTATATTTAATAATTAATATGATACTAAGTTGTTTGCGAATTGTAATAACAAAGTAACTTGTAGGCTTGATAGCCATGTCCTTTTTCTACATGTAGAGACAGTTGTCCATGTGTGTTCAACGAAATAAATGTCAATGTGATACTTCGAATAAATACATAATTCTCCCCGTATTTCGCTTAGGCCATTAAATAACTGACAGTTTATGTGTGTCGCTATTTGAAATAGCAAAATATCAGTATTTCACATATTCATTAAACAAATTAAATGTTTCTTTGAAGACTTAAATCAATGATTTCGTAGTTCCCTGTCGGTAAATAAAAGACAATGCATTTGTATAGAAGGTTAAAACCTGTTAATGTTAGTAAATAAATCAAAACATTATAGATTTATTTTCATCATTTTTTGTTAACAACATGAACAGGAATGTGATGTACGCTATTACATTTGTATATTATGACCTCTTTTGGACTAATCTAATAACTGTTTGTTTTAGTTGTGTATACTTTACTAAGATGTCATTTATAAGATTATCGTACTGTGATAATAAAACTGTTTCAAATATACGTGTCTCTATTAAAGAAAAAAATGTGTTATAATAAATCTGTCTTGCATATTCAATATTTGAATTCATTTGAATGTTGAACACTGTGTCTGACTGTGTTTGTTCTTTTATTGTTTGAAACAGGGTCTTTCAAATTTGAAAGACCCTTTTTGAAACAGAAAATAAAGGAAATTACATATAAAAATGTGAACTGAGTTGTAATGCAAATAGTGTTAAACCATTGACTCTCTAAGTTCTGCGCGTTACAAATCAATTTCTTTTAAAACCAAGTAAATATATGTGTGTGTATGTTTGTTCAATCAACATTTGGAGTACCTATTCCAGGAAAAGAACCTACCATCTGTGGACTTTTTCGAATCAGAGGACTTAAACAGGGGTCCTCAGAAAATAAATCGGACGAATGATTTCACACACTAACGTTATTATATTATTACTTCTATTTTTGTAATCTTAAACGGTAGATTATACTAAATAATTGTTATTGTATTGCATAATTAACTTCACTACCCTTAAGATTATCTTACGTGATAAGATATTGTTACAGAACTTCAGCATGGTTTATTTTAATCAAGTACAGACATCTATACATGACCTTAATTATTTAAAGTGTATCTTGCAGATTCAATACTTGAAACTATTTTATTAAAACATATATTTTCTATTTAATAGGAATCAGATTGAAATAACTGCACGCATTTGTATTTCATGTATAATGTGTACTATATGTACTTCTTAATATACTCAAGAAAAGTTGCGACGAGGCAGTTTTATGAATTATTAGAATACCGTTGAAGGTATCATTTTGTACAAGTGAGATAATTGGTCATTTTAGTGTCGATATAAAATTAGTCCAAGATAAAGAAGGTATAAAATTATCATGGAATTTTAGTTAGATACTGGTCAACCTGCATTGCTCTATCGGTTAGAGCGCGAAACTTGTAATAACGATATTGTAGGTTCGATTTTCGGGGTGGCCAACCAATAAAATTACTAATAAGTCTTTCCGAGGCGACATTAACTCAAGGTCCCTTGTATTAGTGCTTAAACACATGGCACGTTAACGAACCAGAATATGCTTCTGGAATTTGGGCATCTTTCTGTATCTGTATCTTGTACTATTCTCTAAGATATTAAATGACAAATAATTTTCTAGAGGACTCGCCCATATGGGCAACCAGTGGCGATTATAGATAAACTTGAATACACACAATTTAGATACTGGATTACAATAGACCAAAGTAGAGAGAAATAGAAGTTTTTAGGAAAGCACAAAACGGAGTAATAATAATAATAATAATAGTAATAACAATAATAATAATAATAATAATAGTAAAACAATAATTGAAAATTGTGCAAGCTCAGTTTGATAACTTGTTCATAGACAGTACTGGAAAATGCAAGGTACTATCCATGTCCCTATCAACGGTTTAAGTTATATCTGAAACGTGGACAAGAAAATACACCCTACACTAAAGATTCAATGTTTACTTTCAGATATATAAATAAATGCATTTGTAAACTTTTCAACTGTTACTTTTGATTTCTTTGTACTGTACAATGAAACGAAACAATACTTTTTTATTCTAATTTTCATGAAGCTTACCTTCGTCTTAGTCAATATGCAAAATTTTAAGAACAAGTTTAGAGTGGATAGTGTTTTTCCCACTTCTTCTCTAAACCTTGCATTTTTTCTTAAAAATTGGCCTATTATTTTAATTTAAAGGCGAGCTAAGCTAGCGAGTGGCGGATTGATTGTATATGTGAAGGAATCGTTGTAAAATGGAATTACACTAGTAGAAAATCAAATTGATTGTCTTGTATGGATTTAACTTGATAAACAATTTTTCAAAACGGATGATAACTTCAGCTTATATTGCGCCCGAAAACTCCCCTATTCATGATATTTATAATGTTGATATATTGCAAAAAAACTAGAGCAGGATATAACAAAATTTTCACAATGTGGATGCGTGATTGTAGCTGAAGACACGAACAGTAGAGTTGGGCAGAAGTGTGATTTTATAGAAAATGAATCAATCACAGTCTTAGATTTAAATCAAATCTTAAACGATATCCCATGCTCCATGGACTAAAAAAAAATAACCGTTTCGGGGATTTGATCCTTGATCTGTGTAAAGCGGTAAATATCTGTTTGGTCAACGGGAGATCAAGGTCAATCGGTGATAACGGAAATATGACGTGTATGACACATAACGGAGAAAGCATGATTGATCAAGTATTGATCCGCTATTTTAACCTCGAATATATTGTTGATTTTAAAGTACATAATTATACCGTTTACCCGAATCACGCCCCTGTTTCATTTGGATTAAAGTGTATCATCAAAATAACGAAACAAATAATAGTCGGAATGCATACTATAAATGGAATCCGGAGTTCAGAGAACAATTCAGAAATGAATTTTTTTCGGATAAAAATGTGCCCGATGATATCGTGGAAAATGCGACTTACTCGACTGATAAAAAGACACAATTATAAACGGAATCTATTGTATCATGAGCTGAAAAATATTTAAAAGAAACGTCACCGTCTGTAAAGGAATCAAACTTTCTTAACGTAAAACCTCGTGAAATAAATAAGTGGTTTGATCATGTTTGTAACGGGAAACTGCAGATATACAAAGAGGCCACTAAGTAATGTAAATTTTACAAATATGAAGCAATGTAGAAAGGAAAGGCAGTTTTATTTAAAACGGGCTAGAGAAATGAATGAAATGAGGCGGGAAAAAACACGCGAATTCTGGAATATGTTTTGTATTAAAAGAAAAATGCAAGTGAAAATATTTCTATGGAAGAGTTCTACTCGCATTCTCAAAATCTAGCTGAGGGTAGCGATGACGTCAATCCGGAAGTTGAGGATTTTTTGAAGAGTTTTGACCAGAATGATATGACCAATAGAACACCGTTAGACGACATTCATCTGCCTTTAACACAGGGAGAAATTCGGAAGGCATGTTCTAAATTAAAAAGGAATAAAAGTAGTGCTGTAAATAGTATAATAAATGAGTATTTTATTGAAACGATCGATATTGTTATTGATTCATTATAAATTTTATTCAAGGACATACTTAAAAGTGGACATTTTCCAAAGAAATGGTCACAGGGTGTAATTGTTCCATTATTAAACAAGAAAAATATTACATACATTCGTATGTAATATAGGTACGATTGCATACTACTCTCTGTGATGACTTCTTTTAAGTTTGCTGCATGAAAGGTGTAATGTAAAATGAACATGCCATGAGATATTTTGTATCTTTAAACATTTCAATGGAATGTAATTAATGTATCATCATATTAAAGTAGCATGCCTTCAGATTAGAAAAATGATTTCAAGGAAATCAAAATATGAAAAGGAAATTCACGGTCAATTGACTGAAATTAATTATACGAGTATATAAAAATTCAGTGACATTTGGGATACTAATAAGATGAAAACACTTATCATGAAACATTTGATTGCAAATGTATTCGAGATAAGAGTTATTTGATAAAGAGTGTCTTTACTTAAATATAGTACGAACGGAGTATTTCTAAATTGACTGATTTTGTTTATTTCCAAAAATGGATTTAAAAGTAACTACTAGTAATGGCCGAAAACTTTTACCTTTTTCAAACCGCCGGACAGGTTTTAAGGTGGAGTGGACAGATAACTGCGGGGCAGTGATTACTGCGGGCAGTAATTTCTAATGACTGATTTCGGAGATTTACGTATTATAAAATTATTCACATTCAGTAAATAAGTTAATGAATAATTGGAGAACATCATCTATACAAAAGAATCAAGGTTTGTGAGAATCATTGGTTATAATACACACATAAAATGTGTGTTTTTTAATTTCATAGTACAAGAGTGAATTTTGTTTAACATCAGCATAAAAAAGAAGGAAAAAAATGTACGCCCAACGGGGGACTCGAACCCACGACCCTCAGATATCAGAAGTCTGATGCTCTAACGACTGAGCTAGCCGGGCGCTTTATGTGTAATGGAATCCTGTAATTTTAACAATATCAACAATGTCGGCAAGATAATCCGATAACCACGTTTGTACTTTGTGACACTATTAAGTCATGAGGCAAGTTTAATGTTAAAAGTTGTTTATTATTATAGCTGTTATATTACTTTCAGGTTAAGGAACACGAAGTTACATACGATAAATGTAAAACAATATATGTACATTTTAGAATTCTATATCTTAATTGTTTGTCTATTGCAGTGATCAAAACAATTATCTAATTTGACTGTATAAAACGTGATCAATTGCATTAAAATATTTTAACAAAATTGAAGACGACGGGTAAGAAAATGGATATTGTACTTCATCAATATTATTGAAGATCCCCGAGGTACGCTACACACAGCATCACTGACAGAGTTGAAAATTACAATTACATGTACTAAAATTATCAATGAAGTTACACTGACTGTATCCTTTTCTACCAGTAGAGCCCGTCGTTCATATGCTCTCAAATAAATGCCGATACACACATATCTCTACACCTATTTCGATTAAACATTGAATAACTGACAGACTAAAGTGTCGGTATTGCAAATATATCTGTATGTAACATAATTATTCATTGAACAAATACATAGTTCCTTTTAAGATTAAATCAATGATTACCTACTTCCCTATTAGTAAATAAATCAAAACACAATAGATTTATTTTCATTATTTTATGTTAACAACACAAACAGGAATGTGATGTACATTAGTATATTATTAATCTTTAACGGTTTATGATTATAACTGTTTGTTTTAGTACAGTATATTTAACTATTTCACTTATAAGATTATCGTACTGTGACAATACAACTGTTTCAGATACAGTAACCTTACTAATTTAGTCAAATACTTGTACATGTATCTAAAAACATGTTGTTGTTATTATAAGTCATCTTGTATATTCAATTATTAAAATCATTTGAATGTTGAACAAATTTCCTGATTCTGCATTTGTTCAAATATGCCAATTATCATGTTTGCTAGTTTAGTTGTTTGCAAGAGAAAGTAAAGAAAATGACGTATAAAATTATATAGTCAAGTAGTTTTTTCTCGTTTCTCAGACTGTGAACTGAGTTGTAAAAAAAGGTCTAAACACGTGAGATAAGAAAGGTATCGCAAAATCTATTTGATTTGAATAAAGTAACGTTGCTGCCATTTATCGCATTAGGTTTAGATCCAGTAAGTCAAGCCTCATATTTTGTTTTACAGTTACGTATTAGCATTTAAATGGATTAATGCTACTTCATAAACATAATTTCTCGTTTTGAGTGAATTGTTTCTTTTCAGGGTCGGATAAAATTTATATATATTAGACAGGTATATATGTTTATATAGTTTATCTGCTATAAACATTGTGTAATGTTTCAGGCAATAAAATTTGAAATTGATATTGGATAAAATTTATCATTACTAAACATTTAAGACACTCATGCGCTATTGATATAAGATAAAAAATTAAACTCAAACAGAATACGGTGACAAGGATAATAAAGTGTTAAAATGCAACTATTAATAACAAAGATAAAAATTAATGTGATTTGAATGAACTATGGATTTTTATCTTTAACAACAACAACAACAACAACATTTATTAAGCATTAAACACCTGAAAGGTGCATATAGCCAATATTTACAATCATATACTGATGTGAACTTGAAATGAAGCTAAACAAAAAACAAAACATACAGAATAGTCAGAGAAGTATACTCGATATCATCCATCTTTTAATTTCTTAAATTGTTCGCAAAGTATATATATTTGGCAACTTTGTTAACTGTACTTTTTTGGTGCTCTGACATAATCTTTTCAAATTTAAAAATACTTGGCCAATGGCAATAAAATCTTTTAAAGTATTTATGTCTTAGATGTCTGTATTTAGGGCAAACTAATAAAAAATGGTATTCATCTTCTAATTTATGCATGGTACAATTATTACATAATCTATTTATTCTATCTATGTTGTTATACCTTCCAATTTCGATATGTAGACTATGAGATGAAGTTCTAAACCTACATAATGCGATTCAGAAACGTTTATCGGTTACAAAGTTTAAATAATTTTCAAAAACAAAGTCGTGCTTAAATAGCGCGTATGATGTAAGTCGACTTGAATTATTTATACTTGTATACCATTCTTGTTTGTATATATCAAGGATACGCTGTTTAATGGACTGAAAATTTACACTTATATTTGCTTGACTTAACCATACATTTGTCATTCCTATTTCATCAAGTATTTGTTTAACATAACATGCCCAGTTAGAACCATTATAATTTTTTCGATTATCTGCATCTGACCGTAACATATTATATACACTAAAAACAGCACTATTTGTTGGTAGGTTTAAAATTTTTATCCAGAATTTTATCATTATAAATTTTCTATGCACAAACATCGGGTATCGTCCTAGCTCCCCATATAAACATTCCCTGTTAGTTGATATTTTTACCCCTAAGACTTTTCTACAAAACTTGGTATGAATCATTTCAATATCTTTACCTTCATGATATCCCCAAACCTCCGCGCTATAATTCAAGATAGAACTTACAAGACTATCAAAAAGATTACATTTTTGGGACACTGGCAGTTCTAATTGATTGCATACAATAAAAAGATTGTGCAGTGAAAAAGACGCGTGTTGCGCGAGTCTTTTCTGAGTTCGGTTCCAGTTATTGTTCTTAAAAAAATATACCCCTAGATATTTAAATGATGTTACAAGTTCCAGCTTAATACTATTTAAATAAAAATCGTACGTTGAGCCCCTATTCCCTGTTTCGAAAATCATCGCTTTCGTTTTATTTGCATTTATTTTCAACGCCCATCTATTACAATATGTTTCTAAGTCATTTAGCATAAGTTGCAAAGATATCGGGTTTGTGGCAAAAAGTGCTGTATCGTCGGCAAACATGATAAGGAAAAACTGAATTTCATTAACACTAATTACTCCGTCTAAATTTGAGTTTATGTTTTCTTTTAGATCATTCACGAAATCTAGTATACACATGTATATAATTACATGTGTGATAAGTGGGTTGACACTGATCATCTTGTTTTTGCATACAGTTATGTACACATTATCTATGATGATCAGCAAAAGTTATGTTTTTTTCCAAAATATAAATAATGCTTTTATCTTACCTCATCTGATCATTACAAATTTACAATTGTCTGATAATATATTTTATATAATATATCCCGGGGAGATATAAATAACACAAACAATGTTAAGATGAATAATCAAATAGAGAATTATTGTACAAATATTGTCTCTTGTGGACAGATTTATCATTTACATTTGATACACAGTTTTAACTAGACGTATATTATCTTTCTATACTGAATTATGAATAGAATGTTTCCCATATTTATCAATTTGATTTGTATTGGATACACATATTATATAGTTCTTATTCGTGAAAAATGAACTGTTTCCGTTTCTCATCAGAGTTATTACGTTATGAAAACAGACAGTGGTGCTAATAAATAATTTCCAAATTGCATTGTTTCTTATAAACAGTGTCAGTCCAATTAAGTTTTACATGTTTATCCAATGGTTGTGTATTCACACTTTCGATAATTCTCCCTTGTCTCCAATATTTTAAACTTCTTTTCTTTTAAAAATATGAAAATTAAACTGAAATTAATATACGAGTATATGTAAAACTTTGAGTAAAATTAAGAATACAAATTTAATTAAAACATTTATTATAAAACATTTGATCGCAAATGTATCCGAGATATGCAGTCATATTAGAATTTATTGATGAGTGCCTTTACTTAAATATAGAAGAAGAGAAGAAGAAGAAAAAATAGTTTATTTCGGTAACTTATACATTTACAGTATCTCGTTACATACAATAATTACAAATATAATAATTCTGTGGTCACATGACAAAAGCAAAGAAAAAAATAATAAGAAGAATGTAAAAGTTTTAACTGATGACATTCTAACGGAGAACAGACAGCTGTAAATAAAGGAACAAAGAACATCACAATATCATTATCATTCATAGAAATAAAAAGTTCCAGTAAGAAGAAAAACACCAAAAACAGAAAAGACGTGACAATAACAGCGTCAAAAGTATAATATTACATGTGTCTTTTTTAACGATAAAAAGGATAATAAGTTGAACCAATTAACATTTCAAAATGTGTTATGGATTAACAACCGGTAATAACAATTCCTGTCGCTTTTTATTAGCTACATCTATATATTTTCCTAAATTTACAAGTATATAGCTTTATTATCTGGTTGTAGTAAATCTACTAATTTATACATAGAAGGTCTAATATAGTAATAGCGCTCGATAAATCTTCTTCGAATATCCTGATAACACGGACAAACTAAAATAAAATGATATTCATCTTCAATTTTTGGAAAGTTACATAATTGACATAATCTTTCATTTCTTTGTGTTCTATTACGTCCGTATCTTCCGGTTTCAATCCTTAAGTTATGAGCAGATATTATAATTCTACAAATATTCATACGTATACCTTTACAATAAATATTTCTTACATAAGGTTCCAAACAAACGTCTTTTTTTATATAACTATACAAAGTGTTTAGTACAATATTGTTTTCTGTCTGAATGCCATTTTTGCCTAAAACAATCAATAACTCTTTGCTTAAATTCAGATAAACAGAAACTACTTTTATATTTATTGGGTTGTCCCACACATAAGAAAAGCCAAATTCATTTAATATGGATTTTACATTTTGAGCCCAATTATTTACACCAGTCAAACTATTGCTTACTGTATACCTATAAATTTCTTTCAGTATGATATTATCCGTATTGACAAGCTTAAGCCAAAATTTAATGATTTGTACGTATCTGTTGATATGTAAGGGGTATCTACCTAATTCGCCATACACTGCATTATTACTAGCACATTGTTTTACTCCTAATATTGATTTGCAAAACTTAAGGTGTACCCTTTCTATATCTTTAGATTTAGTAAAACCCAAAACCGGACATGCATAAGTAAGTATTGAGCCAACAAAAGCATCAAAAAATTGTAGTGAAACATGGGGTTTTAAATGAAATTTGTTTATCTTATTCAATAAAATGCTCATAGCTTTTAAACCTTTACCTACTGAGCACTGCGTATTTAAAACAAAAGAACCTGTATAATTAAAAACAACCCCTAGATAATTAAAATCGTTAACAACTACAGTATGTTTTCCATTAAAATACCATTTTTCACTTAATTTGACCTGTCCCCTTTTACCGTAAACAACAATTTTGGTTTTATCCGTATTAACCTCAAGTCCCCATTTATTGCAATAATCATACAAGGTATTTAGCGATTTTTGTAAGTCTTCTTGTGATCTGCCAACTATCACCATATCATCCAATAATACATAATTCGTAAATATTGAGACCACAATCCATTCGGTTTTGTAAAAATAATTCAAGATCCTCTAAAAATAATGCGAAAAGTGCAGAATTATTTTGTCACTGTCTTAAACCTATCGATATATTGAAGAAGTCAGAAAATGTATTACAATGTTTTACACAAGATTTTACAACTGAATATATAGCTTTAAATATATTTAAAATTTTACCATCCAAGCCCATCTTAAATAGTTTATACCATAGCGCGTTTCTATACACAGAGTCAAACGCTTTTTTAAGATCGACAAAAGCGCACGGAAATATTTTATTTTCAGATAACATATGTTGTACTAAATTATGTAAAACAAAAATTGCATCCACAGTGCTGAGCCCTTTTCTAAAACCGAACTTGGCGTCTGATAACATATTATTATCATCAAACCATTTTTCTACCCTTGAAGTTAAAATACTAGTAAATAATTTACCAAAATTACTGATTAATGTTATACCCCTGTAATTATGTACATTTCTATTATCCCCCCTTTTTATGCAAAGGTACAATAAAACCTTGCGTCCACAATTCTGGACAATAACCTGCATTAAAAACAATATTAAATAGATCTGTAATATGCCTTACCAAGATATCAATAGTTTCAATAAAATATTCGTTAAGTAAATTGTCACTTGGCGATTCAGATTTGTTACGATTTAAATTGCGAACAGCAGCACGGACTTCATCACAGGTAATCGGCATGTTTAATTCACCAAAAGTAGGGTTATTTGTATTAGTATTTCCGTCAACAATAAATGCTTCAACCTCGGGAATGATTGTTGTTTTTATTTCATTAAACATTTCAAAAAATACTTTTCAAATTCTTTAGATATCGTCCCCCGTACGTCTATTTTGTTGTTTAAAATATTGCCAAAATTCTCTTGGTTTACGGGTTTTTAAATTAGTTAATTCTTGCGACTTCTTTAAATTAAATGCTCTTTTCTTTTTTCTCAAAATAATTTTATACGTCTTTTTTTAGAATCACATAAAGATAATCTGTTTAAACATGACTTATCATTGTTAAAAATATACAACTTGTCTTTATATATGCGTTTCGCATCAGCGCATTCAGTATCGAACCAAGAGTTATCATACCTCTTTGCACTCTTACAATAAACATTTTTCTTAAAAAACAAATCAGCTGATTCACAAATCAAGTGAGAAAAATTTGATACTAAATCATTTACAGTACTTATTTCTTGAACATTATTTACACTCATGATACTATTAAATTCATTCATTTTCTCAACAATGACCTTCTAAACAACATTTTATGATCGTCATTCCATTTATAATAAACGTAATCTTTTTTATTGTAAACATCATAATCCGGTGGTTTATCGCCACATATCTTAAAACTCAATAATGCATGGTCACTAAACAAGTCAAACTGGTTAACAGTGAACGATTGAACTATATGAAAATCAATTTCTTTTAACAGTAATTACACACCTCCTCTATTGTTTGTGATAGGTCTATATTTTTTGGATAGACCTGTTTAAACAAAAGAAAGTCCGTTATGAGGTCTATCTTTTGCACGTGCGCAGGTCTGTTCTAGTCAGAAAGACCTGGTCATGAAATGCACGTGAAAAAATAGACCTGCCTATGCGCAGACAAAGAAAACATGAAATGCAACAGAAATTAAAACCCTTTTAACTAAGCAATTATTCCAGCATCCCTATATTAAATCTGTCAATAAAAATAATGGATAGCATATCAAAGTTAGGACACATTTAACATTTATTTCATCGCGTCATTTTTTAAAGTAATAGTAATTCTGTCATTAAGTTCATAAAATAAAGTTCATGTCTATGAAACTATATAGCAAAAAATCACAGCATTCTCATTACGATTTTAAAATATGAATGAAGTTATAAGTGATTTAGTTTAAAACATTTTATGATGAACGATCATATTTTATTCTAGAACACTTCATATTCTGCTATAAAAAATATAGTTTCGGTTCATGTATCTCAAACTTGCCAACAATATACATGTACATATGTAGTTCTTTCGTGGTCTGCTGGGTATCCACACATTGCCCTTCGGACAGTTGCCACCTCGGAAGTTTGCCCCCTTTTATGCAATGGCAGTCTTTGCCCCCTCATATCTTTGGAAGGGGTGGACATTTGCCCCACCCCCTCGCTGTTTTAAAAAATATTTTATGTTGAATTGTTTGCTACCATAATTCATCGCCTATTGTCGAAATTTCGTTGTGCTGAAATACACAAAAACTCTCGCGCAAATTTGTGAAAGTCAAAATAGCATCCATAAATAAATAAAACTTATTGTTTCCATTGACATACATAAAATCTGTACACGAGATGACAAGTGACAAGTCACAAAGGCAAAAAAAGGGGGGGGGGCATACGTCCGGGAGGCAATTGTCCGAGGGCAAATGTCCTAGAATCTGCATTGTCTGATACGAAATACTATCAACATAATTATTCATTCTTTAACATACCTTCTATTACAGATCTATTCACTTTATGAATGACAAATTGCACATTTAGCTTTTTTTAATTTTTTTATTTTAAAGGGGAAAGCAAAGTATATATTGTATGTAAGCAGAACGTTGATAAAAGCTTACCTGTATATGCGTTGTGTTAAAAATAATATTTGTGCATTTCATCAAATGCTTCAGATCAGCCATTGCTCAACCCAATATAGTTTAAACGGTGTGTAAGTTGGATATCGGCCTCGTACATCGATCTTTCTGTTTAGGAAAGACCTGGTCACGAATTTCATGAAACACCTCGAGCGCTACGCGCTCTCGGTGTCACATGAAATTCGTGACCAGGTCTTTCCTAAACAGAAAGACCTCGTACTCGGTCGATATCCTATACGTAATCTATTGTACTGCATGATTGCTGACTATAATATGTATATTCACCGGTTACGCAATCATGTCCCAATCGTCCGTTGGCTAAACGTAAAGAGGTGGCTTTACAAAATTCTAACAGTTTTACGCCACGTGCATTGCATACAAGGTCACTTGAGGTTCTGCATAAGGTTTCATCTGGGAAGTAGTCAATATCATCAATACTTGAAATATTTTTGTCACATCTGATAAAATCTGGCTTGTTACCCACACGACAGTTCCAATTCCCTGCCACAAGGACGCTAGCTATCTGTTCATAATTAAAAACATATTGCTCTAATAGGTTAAATTAATCAACATTGTTTACACTTGCAGCCGGAGAATCATCTCCCCATATATATACACCTGCCAAAAATACATATTTTGTAAAATTGAAAACATTTCCATGAAGCTTAAGCCATATTATTGTATCAAAATGGTTTTTAATGATTGAAACACCTGATTTTATATTGTTTTTTTTATATATATCACAATACCCCCACTGTTACGCTTAGCCCTTTTATGCTTGAATTTTCTATAGAAATTATAACATGTAAAGTTGTCAATATCAATGTTAGACTCACTATCCGTCCAAGCTTCCGATAATATAACAATATCATTTTTACTAATTTTATCAATAAAATCTGGATCATTAAGTTTTCTTTCTGTTAGACCATTACAATTCTACACTAATATTTTAGGCCCATTCTCCGATGTTTCCTATTCCAAATTGATTGGTTTTCCATCGATAAATAATGTGTCATAAGAGATCCATGCGTTATGGTTTTTTGCTCTCGCCTCACGAAGTTAAGGAATTAATCTCTTACGTTTTGCCACGACCTCAGGCGGGAACTGTTCATGCATAAAGAATTGTTTACCATCAAGTTTGAAGTGCTGCTTCCTTACAGTTTCCCTATCTTTAAAATACGCAAATTCGCATACAATTTTCCTGTTGATTAATTTTGATGGATCAGTTGATTGGTACCCCATTCTGTGGGCTCTTGCTATCTTCAAGGCATCTACTGTATCTTGTGCGAGTCCCAGCTTATTAACCAAATGCTCCCTTAGTTTGTTTTCAGTTTCTGTTGCTTTTTCATTCAGCGACTCGGATATTCCACCAAAAATGAGATTATTTCTCATAGACTGGTTATCAAAGAGCACTAAAAATGGTTGCATTCAAAATGTCACTTACTTCTGTATTGCTTTCACTAGTCTGTATTTCTGTTTTGTTTGCAAGTTCCAAGTTTTCACTATATTATTGATCTACCCCTGTCGCGCCTCCGGGTCTATACACTTTACTGATATTCAAAAATTCATCATCTGTACTACTACCTGTTTTCTCTTTTTATGCTTCTTTTTCTCTGATTTAGTCATTCTTATAATCCAACACATTATATCACAGAAGAATATTTGACAATTTCACTGATATGCTACTTTTATAACAGAAATATTTTCAAAAAATGAGAGATCAAAAATAACACGTCCAGCCATTTTGTCACGTGACCCATCTTTTTTTATAAATATACATATAATACAACAACATTAATTCTAACATGACGGGTTTTGTTGATTTTCAAAAGTGGATTTTTAATTAAGTACTAATAATTGCGGAATATCATAATTTCTTATTTCAAACCGCCGGGCAGGTTTTAAGGTGGAGCGAATAGATTACTACGGGGCAAGTATTGCTAATGGCTGATTTCGAAGATTTACGTATTATGTAATTATTCATCTTCAGTAAGTAAGTTAATGAGTAATTCAAGAACATCATCTTAATACCAGTCAGGAAACAAAAATAAATCAAGATTTGTGACAATAATTTTGTATAATACTCATAACAAGTGTGTATTATTTTTATTTCACAATTAGTACAAGAATTTTGTATGTGATAATATATACAAACAAAATGAAAAAAATGTACGCCCAACGGGGGACTCGAACCCACGACCCTCAGATATCAGAGGTTCTTCAGCCTTAAAAGTCTGATGCTCTACCGACTGAGCTAGCCGGGCGCTTGATGGGTTACAGCGTCCTGTAATGTAAACCCTATCAATAACGTCGCCAAGATAAACCGATAACCACGTGTGTACTTTGTGGCACTATTGTATAAACCTTAAATGTCATAAGGCAAGTTTAATGTTAGTCTTCGTTTATGATTACAGCTGTCATACAACATGTATTTTCAGGTAAAAGAATATGAAGTTTCATACGTTGATTGTTAAACACAATCTGTATATTTAAGAAATAATATGATACTAAGTTGTTTGCGAATTGTTATAATTAAAACAGTTATCAAAGTAACATATAGGCTTGCTAGCCATGTCTTTTTCTACATGTAGAGACAGTCGTCCATATATGTTCAACGAAATAAATGTCAATGTGATACTTCGAATAAACACACAATTCTTTCCCCTGCCCCCACCCCCATTTATCTTAGGTCATTAAATAACTGACTGTTTAAGTGTCGCTATTTGAAATAGCAATATATCAGTATTTTAGATATTCATTAAACAAATAAAATGTTTCTCTGAAGACTTAAATCAATTATTTCGTATTTCCCTGTTGGTAAATAAAAGACAATGCATTTAGTTTCACCATGTTATGTTAACAGCTAGTCAGAACAGAAATGTGATGTATTTAATACTCGATTTCAGATGTGTACATCCTTGTGTGTTCAGTCAAATTGTCGGGGACAAAAAGAAATCGGATAATGACTTTACACACTAATATCGCAATATTTTATATTCTATTTGTCTAATCTGGAACGGTTGGTGTAAATAGTTTTTTTGTTATATTTAACAAGGCCAGATTATTTTATTGTGAAAAAAAAATGTTTCAGATACTGTACGGGTATCTACAATTGTGTTTAATAGATTTAAGTGTTTCTTGTAGAATCATTATAAACTATTTCTTTAAAACAATAATAACAATAGCATTTTATGAAACCATAATAAATATTGTCAATACTTTTAAGTATATCCAACAAAAGTTTTGACATGGTATGAAAGTAAAATTAATAACGCAAAAAATGGTATGACAATACAATCTGTACATTTGTTCTCTTACACATACTGTGTCTTTGTTTTACACTTTTCTACTTAACCGACAGTAGTAAATTCAACCAATCAGAAAGTCCAGGCAAGATAAATGCATTTATATAGTAGGTTCAAATCTGTTTATGTTAGTAAATGAATCAAAACAGATTAGATTAATTTTCATCATGTTTTGTTAACAACATGAACAGGAATGTGATGTACGTTATTATATTATGACCTCTTTTGGACATATCTAAAACGGTTTATGATAATAACTGTTTGTTTTAGTTGTGTATATCTTACTAAGATGTCATTTATAAGATTATCGTACTGTGATAATAAAACTTTCAAATATACGTGTATCTATTAAAGAAATAAAATGTGTTATAATAAATATGTCTTGTATATTCAATCTTTGAAATCATTTGAATGTTGAACACTTTGTCTGACTGTATTTGTTTTTTTATTGTTTGAAACAGTGTCTTTCAAATTTGAAAGACCATGTTGGAAACGAAAAATAAAGGAAATTACATATAAAAATGATTATAGTCAATACAATGTGTCTCATTTGTCACATTGTGAACTGAGTTGTGATGCAAATATTGTTAACCTATGGTATCTTTAAGGTCTGCGCGTTACAAATCAATTTCTTTTAAAACCAAGTAAATATGTGTGTGTGTGTATGTTTGTTCAATCACAATTTGGAGTACCTATTCCAGGAAAAGAACCTACCATCTGTGGACTTTTTCGAATCAGAAGACTTAAAATGGGTCCTCAGAAAATAAGTCGGACGAATGATTTCACACACTAACGTTATTATGTTATTACTTCTATTTGTGGTTATCTTAAACGGCAGATGATACTAAATAATTGTTATTGTATTGCATAATTAACTACACTACCCTTAAGATTATCTTACGGTGATAAGAAACATGTTTCAGCATGGTTTATCTTAATCAAGTAGAGGCATCTATACATGACCTTTATTATTTATAGTGCATCTTGTAGACTCAATACTTGAAACTATTTTATTAAAACATATATTTTCTATTTAATAGAAATCAGATTTAAATAACTACACGCATTTGTATTTCATCTATAATATGTACTATATGTTCTTCTTAATATACTCAAGAAAAGTTTTGACGAGGCATTGTAGTTTTATGAATTATTAGAATACAGTTAAAGGTATCATTTTGTACAAGTGAGATAACTGGTTATTTTAGTGTCAATATAAATTTAGTCCAATATAAAGAATGTATAAAAGTATCATTGAATTTTAGTTAGATACTGGTCAACCCGCATTGCTCAATCGGTTAGGGCGCGGGACTTGTAATAACGATATTGTAGGTTCGATTTCCGGGGTGGCCAACCAACTAAAATTACCAATCAGTCTTTCCGATGCGACATTAGATCAAGGTCCCGTGTATGAGTGCTTAAACAATTGGCACGTTAACGAACCAGAATAAGTTTCTGGAATTTGGGCATCTTTCTGTATCTGTATCTTGTACTTTTCTCTAAAATATTAAATGACTTATTCTTTTCTGGTGGACTCGCCCACAAAGGCAACCAGTGGCGAGTATAGATCAACTCGAATATACAAAATGTAGATACTGAATTGCAATAGACCAAAGTAGAGAGAAATAGAAGTTTTTAGGAAAGCACAAAACGGAATAATAATAATAATAATAATAATAATAATAATAATAATGTATATAATAATAATAATAAAAATAATAAAAATAATAATAATAATTAAAAAATGTGCAAGCTTTGTTTAATACCTTGTTCATAGACAGTACTGGAAAGTGCGAGCTACTATCCATGCCCCTAGCAACGGTTTAAGTTATATCTGAAACGTGGACAAGAAAACACACCCTACACGAAACGTTCAATGTTTACTTTCAGATATATAAATAATGCATTTGTAAACTTTGCAACTGTTACATTTGTTTTCTTTGTACTGTACTGTATTGTAGCTCCAGAGAAAATCTGTAGGAAAGAAGATTTTACTTTCTGTTAACACTATTAGCATAACAAAATCTGTATGAACCTTGGGGCGTCGTTTTACCGTTATAAACGATTCCTAAATTCTATGAGGTATTATGTCGGATCAACAATTCAAATACCAAGAACCGTTGGTTTAAATATGGATATTCAATTAATCGGAAATACTTTCAGGAATTTACAATAAAAGTTTAAGTTAATAAAGTATCAATCTATAAAAATTAATATGACCAATTAGCTTTTCCTCGAACTGAGCTGTGACAATAGCGTGTTAACACTTGGAATAAGAAAAGATGATTTTAATAAAGTAACGTTGCTGAAATTTATAGCATTTGGATAAGATCCAGTCATTCAAACCTCATAGTTCGCTCTGTTAAGTATTAGCATTTAGGTAGAAGATAGATATTTTCTCGTTTTCAGTGAATCTTTTCTTTTCAGGGTCGGATAACATTTATCATTACTAATCATTTTAAATACTCATGTGCTTTCAGTAAAACACATATAATGTAAAGATAAATAATCAAGCTCAAACAGTAAACGGGGACAATGATCATTAAGTTTTAAACTGCAACTATTAGTAACAAAGATAAATTGTGATTTGAGTGATGATTTCTAATGTGATAAGTGGGTTGTCACTGGTCATCTTGCTTTTGCATGCAGTTATGTACGATTCATATAGATGATCAGCAAAAGTTATGTTTTGTTTCCAAAATATAAAAGAAAATTTGCTTTTATCTTACATAATATGATCAAGACAACTTTACAATTTGTCTGATAATATACTTTATATAATATACTCCGGTGAGATATAAAGAACACAAACAATGTGAAGGTGAATAATCAAATTATAGAGAATCATTGTACAAATATTGTCTCTTGGGGACTAATTTATCATTTACATTTGATACACAGTTTTAAATAGACGTATTTTATCTTTCTATACTGAATGATAAATAGAATGTCTCATACTTATCTTTTGGATTTGTACTGAATACATATATTATATAGTTCTTATTCGTGAAAAATGAACTGTTTCCGATACTCATCAGAGTTATTACGTTATGAAAACATACAGTGGTGCTAATAAATAATTTCCAAATTGCATTGTTTCTTATAAACAGTGTCAGTCCAATTAAGTTTTACATGTTTATCCAATGGTTGTGTATTCACACTTTCGATAATTCTCCCTTGTCTCCAATATTTTAAACTTCTTTTCTTTTAAAAATATGAAAATTAAACTGAAATTAATATACGAGTATATGTAAAACTTTGAGTAAAATTAAGAACAAAATTTGATTAAAACATTTATTATAAAACATTGCAAATGTATTCAGTCATATTAGAGTTTATTGATGAGTGCCTTTACTTAATATATAATACAACAACATTAATTCTAAATTGACTGGTTTTGTTGATTTTCAAAATTGGATTTTAAATTAAGTACTAACAATTGCGGTATATCATAATTTCTTATTCCAAACCGCCGGGCAGGTTTTAAGGTGAAGCGTATATATTACTACGGGGCAATAATTGCTAATGACTGATTTCGAAGAGTAACGTATTATATAATTATTCATCTTCAGTTAGTAATTCAATGAGTAATTCAAGAACATCATCTAAATACCAATAAGGGAACAAAGACAAAATCACGATTTGTGTCAATGATTTTGTATAATACTCGTAACAAGTGTGTAGTATAGGATAGATCATGAGTACCAGTTGGATGTGAGATTTATCAACGAGCGAAGCGAGTTGATAAATCTCACATCCAACTGGTACGAGCGATCTATCTGACTTAGACCACAGGTAGTTTTCTCTGTTTAAGGTGAAGATTAAACATGCGTTAACGATTTCTTCTCCGACTATTACATAGGGATATCCAAATATTCTTATTCAATCTATTTGGCCTTATTGTAGGCAATACAGTGCACGAGAAAACGACATAATTCATGTTATTTCATAAGTCTGAATACACAATTTTATGAATGATAGATTTCACATTTCATTATAAATTTCTACTCAGAAGAAAATTGGGAAACATTTAACAATTCTGAATGTGATGACATTACAATTTCGCAACATGGAATATTTTGTTGTTATTCCTGTTGATTCCTCATTTAAATGATTTAATGACAGCACCGTACACAGCGCTTGAATAATAAGTCAAGAAGCTAGCTATAAGACTGCTTTCCGAAAAATTCTCTTAGACAGAAATCATGGGCGATGGCTGCTTATCAAGAGTGGGCGTGTTGGAGAAACGGGCAGGTAACTTTAATTAAACGTTTTCCTTAATGCTTAAACAATTTTATGGGACAGGATATTTATTGGTTGTCCGGCTGAAGTTATATTTTACTTGACGTATAGATTTGTTTATAAATATACATCCTGCATTGACGTTTTTTTTTACCTCATTCATGAACTAAAAAGTATTACAAACGTCATAAAGCATAGCATTTCCTTAGCGTTGCAACTGCAGCCAACCTTTCGGAAACTCCACCCCCTTCCCCACCAGTGGAATCCCCTCTTCCCAAACCAGTAAATGAATGTAAATCTACAATGTCTGCTATTTAGAGTGAGCCAGGCATAATTCTGGATGAGATTATTGAAATATGTACCTGATAATATTACAGTAGCACAAAAGGGGTCGTAAAATTAAGATACATATTTAGATTTTAGTAGTTTTTGATAAACGCATTTCATTTTATTATTGCTTGTTTTTTCTTATTTACAAATACAGTAACTATTGAAATGACGAAATAAATTGGTCAAAGGACTATTGCTATCTGTTAGGTTTTTTATTTGTTTTGGTTGTCAGACCAAACAAATATTGGTAGCGAAATTTCAGACCCTGATGCTGTTAATTGCAAATGCCGAAAGCAGCCCGCTTTTCTGAACCGGTTAATTCCCTTTAAATGTACACTAACGCCGAAAAATTCAGGGGAGATCACTGCGTATGACAGGCGCATCAATTTCCAAGCAAAATAGTTCACGGATGGTCGAATATTTCCTATATTGTTTAATTCTTTATAGATATACATGCTTATAGTAAGCTCCATGATTATTTACATTTGTGTTAAACAACAGCGTTGAAATAATAAGGGTTAAAACCCTAATTTAGAATAATATGGTTTTCGTCAGACCGTTAACATATAACATCACCGTGACCGAGGGGTTTGCGCGCTCCCTTAGGAAGCGAGAGGTCTGGAGTTCAAATCCCAATTAAGGCAACTCATTTTTTTTGAAATTGTTTTAGTCAAATAAACATTGAATTGAATATCAGTGTTGCAATTAGTCTTATAGCCAATTTACTACAATTAAAACGCTGGAAAGCATTGGTGGCACTATACAAAAACAAATTGGTTTATAATCTCATGTAACCTTCACCTTTCTGACATTCTGAGACCCAAACAAATTCAGCGCCTTCTGTTCTTTGATTTTAAAAGGGGAATTACACTATTTACTTTACCATATACATAGAAATTTTCCCCGCATAAAGCGTGCACATAACGGGTTAATACAAACATGATAGTTATATCAAACACTTTACTGTGATGTGTGGGATATATCAAACACTTTTAAACTTCTCTGATTGGCCGAGAGAAAACAGCTGTGGTCTAATTTTCTTTATCTCACAATTAGTACTACACGAATTTTGTTTATATACGATATATACAAAATGAAAAAATGTACGCCCAACGGGGGACTCGAACCCACGACCCTCAGATATCAGAGGTTCTTCAGCCTTAAAAGTCTGATGCTCTACCGACTGAGCTAGCCGGGCGCTTGATGTGTAACAGTGTCCTGTAATGTAAACACTATCAATAATGTCGCTAAGATAAACCGATAACCACGTGTGTACGTTGTGACACTATTGTATAAGCCTTAAATGTCATAATATAAGTTTAATGTTAGTGTTCGTTTATTTTTATAGCTGTTTTACTATTTTCAGGTTAAAGAATATGAAGTTTCATACGTTAATTGTTAAACACAATCTGTATATTTAATAATTAATATGATACTAAGTTGTTTGCGAATTGTAATAACAAAGTAACTTGTAGGCTTGATAGCCATGTCCTTTTTCTACATGTAGAGACAGTTGTCCATGTGTGTTCAACGAAATAAATGTCAATGTGATACTTCGAATAAATACACAATTCTCCCCGTATTTCGCTTAGGCCATTAAATAACTGACAGTTTATGTGTGTCGCTGTTTGAAATAGCAAAATGTCAGTATTTCACATATTCATTAAAGAAATTAAATGTTTCTTTGAAGACTTAAATCAATGATTTCGTATTTCCCTGTCGGTAAATAAATGACAATGCATTTATTTTCACCGTGTTATGTTTACAGCTAGTCAGAACAGGATTGTGATGTATTATGTATAATACTCGATTTCAGATGTCTACATCATTATGCGTTCTGTCAAATTGTATGGGACAAAAAGAAATCGGATAATGAATTCACACACTAACATCGCAATAATATAACTTCTATTTGTCTAATCTTAAACGGTTGGTGTAAATAGTTCTTTTGTTTTTATTTATAATAAAAATTTTGGTCATATTCGGTAGGGCTTAACCAATGAGATGATGGGATTCTACCGAAAATCTACCGAAATTGTGTGAGTTTGGTGGGTAAAATTTAGCGCTAGCAGGGCGCTTTATATCAATCGCATATTTTAACTGTGAACATTATCAATAAAGTCGGCAAGTCAATCCGATAACCACGTGTGTACTTTGTGACACTATTTCACGGCTTGAGGCAAGTTAAATGTTATAGTTCGTTTTTAATTATCGGTGTAATTTAATTTTTAACACAATATTTGAATTTCATTTTTTTCAAACTTAGTTGTTTCTGTCAGAAGTAATAAGCAAAGTTAGACACTTTGAAATACATGATTGTATAATTTATGTGGAGAAATAATAGCAAAACTTAACTACAAACACATTGTGTCAAATGCAACAGTTACGAAAATGAATTGTCTATCTGAATGAAATTGTGTACTAAATATTTATAGCTAATTTAAAAATATTATTTGTCATTTATTCGTTATTACCTTGAGAAAATGATTCAAAATAAAGGTAATGGTATGATTTTATATAAAAATGAATATATAACCCATACGATGCTGTGAAATTAAAATTTGTAAAATCATTCTTATAGAAACAGTTGTGAGATTGTCATAAGGTGGTTATCATTTATACATAAAACGCGAATAAATACTGCTTGATGTTAATTTCTCTATCCTTGTGTTTCCAGTCTGTTTCAGTATTTATTAATAAAAAAAGCTATTAAGTTTTTTTGTCATATACATGTTTTGTATTGGTTTTTCTTTGGCTGTTTTTTTCTTTCTTTTTATGCATTCAAAGTCTTTATAATAGACACTTGTAATACAATTTCACTTCATTTACAGAGTTTGAGTATTGAAACGGATAGACTTATTATAATTTAAGTAAACAAAAGTAAGCTGTTTTCAGATTCTCCAATAAAATAGCTTTTCAGATGGACAACATGACACCAAGCTTTAAAGAATTTATTTACGTTTAACTGCAAATGATAGTGCCATGAATATCATACTCTTTTTATTTTTATCATTTTTCATTTACCCAATATATAACGTGTCAATGAGCCAGTCTATATTCTAATGACTTGAACCAAAGTTGGCCAGGGAACAAGGATATGACTAAAATACACAACGGGGATGTTTTGGGAGCAACGGGCGCAACAGACATTGTTTTATCATAATTTTGTTTGGCAATTCAAGCAAAACATATGCTTATTCATAAAACAATGACTATTTCAGTTATAAAACAGAATAATTGAGTGAAAAGTAAGTTTGTTTAAAAATAGCACAGGTTGTGAAGGATTCTATACTGAGAAAAGGCCACGAATTGGTCATATTCTCGGCGCAACGGAGATAATTTTCTATAAAGGGAACAAAATATTATTATAAATAATAATTATCAAACTGAGATACATTGTATAATATAAAATCAAGAATCAACATTAAAGTTTGTTGTAATTCTAATAGAAAATTTTATTTTTATGTTTGAAAGGTTAAACATGCCTGCGAAATCGACTTATTTGGGATCTCATCGCAACGGAGATGATTTTGTATAAAGAGCACAATGAATGTTTATAAACTAAAATTATCAAACTAAAATTTATTCTCTCTATGTATAAATATAGAATATAGTATCATAATGGAAGTTGTCAAGGCTGGTTTGGTTCATTACATGTGATTGTTCAGATCATTTGGCGGCGTCTTTGATGTGCAACATCAGCATTTAACTTGCTTTCTGTTAATATGTATCTTCACATTTGAAAGACTTGTTTAATCTTATTTTTTCGAGTGGTCATTTTCCGTCAACTTGGATGGAGGTTGTTCAAAGAAGGTGACGAAAACGTTTTGGATAATTACAGGGGAATAACGTTAGTAAGCGTGTTATCAAAGATTTTTACGTCTGTAATAAATACTAGACTAACAGACTTGTGCGCGGCAAATGACATCATCACCGATTCGCAATTTGGATTTAAAAAAGGTTTCTCTACAACAGACGCAATATTTTGTCTTTGCGGATTAATTGAAATTAGTTTAAATTGTGGAAAACGTTTTTATACAACATACATTGATATGAAAAAATGCTTCGACAGCGTATATAGAAATGCACTGTGGCTTAAAAATATATAAATTGGGTGTAACGGTAAAATGTTAAGAATCGTGAGATCAATGTACGATCAAGTGAGGTACCGTGTTAAACACTTAAATAAGTACTCCGAATTCATGGAAATACTAGTAGGTTTAAAGCAAGGAGAAATATGTTCTCCATTATTCTGGTCAATGTTTGTAGAAGACTTAGATTTATACTTAAGCTCTCGTCAAGGCAGTGGTCTTGATTTCGGAGATATTACGTTAATCCTCTTTCTCTACGCCGATGATATGGTTTTAATGTCTAACTCGATAGAAGATCTTCAACAAAGTTTAAATGACCTTGACACATAAAGTGATGGTATTTCGACGGAGGGGAGGGGAAGACTGAAAAATAGCAGCAGCCTTTTTGACGCTTTTTGTGTTTCTATTTTAAATTACTCTGCTGAAGTATGGGGTTATATAAAATGTCAAGAAATTGAGAGAATACATCTTAAATTTTGCAAACATATTCTAAATGTTAAATTGTCCACTAGTAATGTCGGTGTATACGGTGAACTTGCACGTTTTCCTTTATATATTAATCGCTTTGTCAGAATTATTAAATTCTGGCTTAAAATTTTGAATACGAAAAATTGCGTAATTAGAAAAATTTATGATTTGATGCTGGAAGATGAAAAGGTAAACTGGGCTCATAAAGAAATTATTATATAGCTATGGATTCGGCTACATTTGGGAATCACCACAAAATGTTGATATTAACTGTTTCATTACATGTTTTAAGCAGCGGTTAAGAGATACTATTGTGCAAGACTGGAATAGTAGTTTGACTAACAATAGTGTTTTATTTGTGTATAAGAATGTTAAACAAGACTTTGTGTATGAGGATTACCTGAGTGTTGTTAGATCAAAAAAGTGTAGACAAGTTTTAACAAAGTTTAGACTCTCTTCACATAAACTACGTATTGAGTCCGGTAGAAACGGACAGAATAGGATAGAAAGGAGCGAGAGAGTTTGCAAAGTATGTGGATCAAATGACATTGAAGATGAATATCATTAAAATTTTTATTTTAACATGTGCAAAGTATAAAAGTGTATGAAAACGATATATAGACATTTATTATTACTATTACGAACGTCCTAGTGTGTTTAAACTCACTCAGTTGTTTAAATCAAAGAATGTACACACTTTGAACAATCTAGCATGCTATCTGAATTGTGCATTGAAAATAAGGAGTAATTTGTTAACATAGTCTCATTGTTTCTGTAATAGTAATATATTCCAAAGAAGTACTATAGTTTATAGCTTTTGTTTCAATATTATATTGCTCTAGAAATACTTAGTAGCCTGAAAAGTATAACAAGTGCATTTCTCTTTCCGGGATAACAATTGTTCGATATTTTAAGAAAATAATATAATTGAAATCCGACTTTGTATAAATAACCATTATATTATAAATAATTATGTACTAATGTGTATATATATTTATATAAGAATATTCATACTTTTGTAATGTTTATGTGATACCTTGATATATACTGTATTTCTGTTAAGATGAGGAGCATATGCTCAAGTCTAAAAATAATAAAATATTTGTTCTGTTCTGTTATAATATCTCTTTCTGCTTCAAATTTCAGAAGTAATAGACTAGTTGTTAAACTATTGTCGGTCTACAATACTATGTGTCGCGAATGATCGCGATTATCTCCTTTTGTTATTATTTGAATAGAGATTAGGATTATTAAATTGATAAATAGTTACATACCGGCTCTTTTGTTAAATGCGGTCTAGTAAATCACTTACCGACCGCTTAACAGGTTTGCAAATATATACCGACCTGTTTTTGTTCTATTGTTCTCTATACAATAGAAAATTTGTGAAGTCGAGAAACTCGTGCATTACAGTAAACAATATTCACCGTAAAATAATAAATCGCCAGGCAGTGATCAGATTACTAGCGAAATGCTAAAAACCTCATATGATATTATTTACCCCTTTTTATTAAACCTGTATAACAAATTATTTAATACAGGGGAATATCCAGTAAGTTGGGGTGAAGGAATAATCGCCCCCATATTTAAAAAAGGAGATGTAAATAAGGCTGAGAATTATCGTGGCATTACTCTTATTAATACATTAGCAAAAACCTATTCACAATTACTTTTGAATAGGTTAACTTCCTGGTCAAACAAATATGAGAAAATTTCCAAAAACCAATTTGGCTTTCAAAAGGGTAAATCGATAACTGATTGTATATTTATTTTCCATTCTATTATTCTTAAGGTACTTAATTCTAGGAAAAAGCTATATTGCGCCTTTATAGATTACCAACAATGCTTTGATAAAATAGATAGATATTTTTTATATGAAAAAACTTGTTGCTGCAAATCTCAGTTCCAAATTTGTTCGAGCTATCAAATCGATGTATACTGTAGTAAAATCATGTGTAAAGTTTAAAAATACATATTCCGATTTCTTCAAATTGATATCGGTCTCAGGCAGGAGACCCCAGCTCGCCTCTGCTGTTCATGCTCTTCGTTAGTGATATAATACAAAACATAAACACACTGACATAGCATGATATATCTAGTCTAAATGAACAAAAATTATTTCTCATTCTATATGCAGATGATCAAGTGCTGTTTGCAATGTCCCTGAAAGTTTACAGTCAATGTTTAAATGACGTCGTTGTTTTATTGTAATACTTGGGGTTTGAAAAATAAATACGTCAAAAACCAAGGTCATGATCTTTGAAAAGGGAAGAACCACAAATTTTTTTTCTTTTTTATATTAATGACACACAACTTGAAATAGTAGACTCTTTTAAGTACTTAGGAATTACTCTTTTTAAAAATTGGCAATTGGTCGAGGACACAAAAATGTATTGCTCAGCACGCATCGTTTGCATTACTTAATTTGTTTCGTTTGTTTTAATAACGCAGAATTTACTTTTTCAAAGAAATTTTACTTATTTGACACGTTTGGTTGGTTCAGTTCTAACTTTGGATCTGAGATTTGGGGGCACCATAAGGCCAGGGAGATAGAAGTTGTACACACGAAATTTTTACGACGAATACTTTGCGTTAACACGATCCCAACCAACCTATCGACACTATATGGTGAAACTGGGCGTTTTCCCCTTGAAATTATGCAAAAGATTACTATGTTTAAAATACTGGATGAAAATATTATCGCAAAACTCAAATTCACTGATTTTACAGACATTTCTAATGCTTAAAAATGACACTGATTTTAATAGACATTACGCACGAAATAACTGGCGTACCAAATCAAGACTATTACTAGATAGCCATTGGTTTTAGTTATATTTGGGATTACAAATTTGAAATCGACATTCCTTTCGATGAAATTAAGAAAAGAATTTATGAATCATACGTACAAATATGGTATGGGGAAATTAATAATTCGAATCGACTTAATTTGTAGGCGATTTTAAAACATGAATTCAAGCTGGAAAAATGCCTTAATATCATATACGAAACTAAATACCGAATAACATTTACTAGATTTAGAACTTCGTCACATAGCTTAACATTGAAACAGGAAGACAGAACAATATGCAAAGGGAAGATAGATTGTGTACGTTTTGTAATATGAATCAAAACGAATCGGAATACCATTTTCTTCTAGTTTGTCCTTTTTATCGTGATTTAAGAAAAAAAAAAAATTTTTCAGCCTTACTTCTGTCACTGGCCAAATATCAAGAAACTTGAGTTACTATTATCTCACGTTCGAATAAAACTATTTATAATGTAGCTAAATTTAATTATACTATGCGAATCTAAGTCGTGACGCGTAAGATAAAAGTTCATTACAGCATGTTCAATCTATAATTAGTTTAACTCACGATTTTTCCCTTATTTAGTTGGTTTACTACTAGATAAAAGTATTTTAAGTATTTACACGCGCACGAGAATCTCATTTTACGCGCGGGAGTATAAAAACAGAAACCTTGTGTAGCTGATTCAATTTATATCTAAATGGACCAGTCTTTTTTTCTTTGTAGTTTTATATTAAATGATCAGTCTTTTTTCTTGTATCAAAAGTAAAATATTATCAATTAAGTATTAATCATAATTGATAATCATGTACTCTTCTGTAAACCATGTTCTCTTTGTATATTATACTCTGTATGCTAAAAACATTGTAAAATGTTTAATGTTGAATAAACTATTATTGTATTATTATTATTATTGTAAAATAACGCTGAATTATGAGGGGGGGGGGGATAATGACCACTTTGAATAGGAAAAAGGGTCGATATACATTTTAAAGATTAATAGAAATAAATTAGCGTATACGGCTGTAAGGACCCTCATAACATATATTCCAGATTATTTGTGAGAAAAACGAACTGGGTTGAAGTTTTGTGTTTCGTCGATATTAATGAGTATAACAACGGACATTTAGCTTTTCTTTATAGTTTGCTTTTCGGTATACCTAACACATTTGCCGAACTATATAGCTCAATAAGATACTAGTTTTCGGTATTTATTTCCACAACTATGTCTGAAATTGCACAATCCTGCATTATTTTAACAATTCTGCATTATGGGATATATACGACAATTATATTATTGGTGCATATCAAATCAAAGTCAACTTCTGCATCTTTCTTTCCCAAAATATATCTTTCAGTGAGAGTATAGTTCATCTTAAGTATCAGACAGTTTTCCCATTTTTCCCCAGTTATTTTTACATTACAATTTTAATTTTGTATACCAGTACCAAGAAAACGACTTGCGCTTCCATTCTAGACCGCGTGCTCACATGCGGTCTTATAACGGATGATGCTAATTAAGAATACACCGAAAGAAAATTCTTCCAAATATGGATGAAATTCTAAGAACATTTAAAATCAGCCATCATAAAAAACAACAACAACAAAACCCAACTTACATAACGTGTAACTACATGTATTACTAATATATATTCATAGAACACCGTCTTTTACTTTCCTTTGAATATTTTGTATATTTAATTATATTAGAAATAGCCTGATCATCTATTACCATGAAATTTATTATATATAAAGATAAAGTGTTCCGTTTTTATGATTAGAAAACATTTTTTATCTTCCTCAGTATTTGTTTACATTATTAATAATTATGTAATGTATTCATATATCAAAATAATGATCTCACCTTTCCCTACTCGACAAGTTCTGTTTTAATTTTCTGTGACTCAACTCAACAAGTACATTACCTGACCTAATTACATAATGAAACCCCACGAAAATCACGAGAATATTCAAATAACACCTGATTTGTGAACGAATGAATTACAAGAGCGTAGCGGATAGTATCTTTGCTTGGCTTTGGAATGCTTTTTTAAACATGATAAAGTACATAAATAATATGTTTCTTGTGAGTAATGTTAATAAATACTGAGCTAAAAACTGATGTATGGATAGAAAAACAAAAGTAGGTAAGATAGTTACCGCACTCGGAATAGGTCTGCATAGTATTTACAGGCCTGGTGGCCTTTTAAAAACCTCGATCTGCTACACTCTTTCGGTCTTCAAATCGCCACCCAGGGTCTGTAAATACTATGCAGACCTATTCCTCGTACGGTGACTATTACTTACCTACCGGCTCTTTTGTTAAAAGCGGTCTAGTAAATCACTTACCGACCGCTTAACAGGTCTGCAAATATATACCGACCTGTTTTTTTTTTTGTTCTATTGTTCTCTATACTATAGAAAATATGTGATGTCGAGAAACTCGTGCATTACACAATATTCACCGTAAACGCAGAAATTTTGAAAAATAAGGTTCGATATATATTTTAAAGTACATTTCATCAAATTAATAGAATTAGCGCATACGGCTGTAAGGACCCTCATAGCATATATTCCAGATTATTTGTGAGAAAAACGAACTGGCTACTGTTCTGGCGTTGAAGTTTGTGTTTCGCCGATATTAATGAGTACAATAACGCACATTTAGCCTTTCATTATAGTTTGCTTTTCGGTATACCTAACACATTTGCCGAACTATATAGCTTCATAAGATACTAGTTTTCGGCATTTATTTCCACAACTATGTCTGATTTTGCACAATCCTGCATTATTTTAACAATTCTGCATTAGGGGATATATACGACGATTGGTGCATATCGAATCAAAGTTAACTTTTGCATCTTTCTTTCCTACAGTGAGAGTAAAGTTCATCTTAAGTATAAGACCGTTTTTATTTCTCGTTTTTCCCCAGTTTTTTACATTACAATTCGGATTTTTGTATACCAGTACTGCCTGTTCTTCGCAAGAGTACGACTCGCGCCTCCATTCTAGACTGCGTGTTTACATGCGGTCTTATCAAACATCTGAATGACAGATGATGCTAATTAAGAATAAACGGATGATACTAATTAAGAATACACCGATAGAAAAATCGTCCAAACATGAATGAAATTCTAAGAATATTTAAAATCAGCCATTATAAAAAACAACAACAACAACAACTAAAACATCTTACATTACGGTATATCTACATGTATTACTAATATTAAAAAATCGTATATTTTAATTATATTAGAAATAGCCTGATCATATATTTACCATGAAATTTATTATATATAAAGATAAAGTGTTCGTTTTTATGATTAGAAAACTTTTTAATCTGCCTCAATATACGTATATATTATTAATTAATATGTTATAAAATAATGATCTTACCTTTGCCTACTCGACAAGTTATGTACTCAACTCAACAAGTACATTACCTGACCTTATTACATAATGAAAACCCCACGAGAAGCACGAGAATATTCAAATAACACCTGATTTGTGAACGAATGAATTACAAGAGCGTAGCGGATGGTATCTTTGCATGGCTTTGGACATGATTAAGTACATAAAATAATATGTTTCTTGTGAGAAATATTAATAAATACTGATTTAAAAACTGATGTATGGATAGAAAAACAAATCAAAGCACTGAAAGTACTGGAGTGTCGATTGTGTTGTGAAATATATAACCTTTCACAGCCTGAGTCTGTTTATTGATTACGCCATTTATTTTCGTTGCAGATAATGTACAGTTTGATATTCATTCAAATATTTTAGTTCTATTAGACCTATCTCTAAAAAGAAGAAAAACAGATCTAGATGACATAAATTATAGGTTTTTACAGCAAAAGTGTGCCTTAAGAAAGATATTGGCACACTTATTAAAATATTGGCCCAAAGTTAATGTCGTTCAAGTATACCGGTATTGTCTTAATGAACACTTGCCCTGTATCATAACCTTTTTATTGCATTTGCAGCAATGCTGCCCTGTATTTTAATCTTATCAAAATCTGAGACTTGGGCAGCCCTTATACTCCATATGGGATCACATGGCCCCACCTGGGCGGCCCATGTACTCAATATGGGCCCCATATGGGCAGCCCTTGTACTAAATATGGGTTTCAAATGGACAGCCCAGATACTTCCATTATGGGTAGATTTTGAATTCCGGGATAGATCTATTTTCAAGTACTTCAATTATAAGTTTGCTGGACGTTAAGTTGCAACTGGCATAATTCTTGTACTTGCATTAAATATTCAAGTGATGTTTTAACTGGAACAGACAGATTATGGCACAAAGCCTTTATTATCCTGCAAGAAAACAACACACAATGTATATGCTTTAACAATGTTAACTTTATTTAGTAATCTCAATTATGGTAAGAGTGTATCATATATATACAGATTCTCAAAGACACAACTGCAAACCTAATCCCATGTCTTTTTAAATTTCTACATAATTCATAGGAAAGAATTATACATTTATTGTAATTCATTACAAATTTCTATTTACCAATTACTTTCATTTTCAAATGAAATAGTATCTATGTTTTATATGATATTTAAATTTTCAGATTTCTTTGTATTGGACAATTGAAATAGATCTACATGAATAAATATAAAAAGTTGTTCATTACAACCATATATTACACTTTGGTATGATAGTGCTGAAGAAAAAAATATTATACAGCTTGTGAAATGTAACAAATATAATAACAAAACCTTGGCACAGTTGTAATACTGTTCATAGATGTGTAAACAAAATATACAGCTGATGAAAAGTAACAAATATAATAACAAAACCTTGGCACATAGAAATACTGTTTATAGACGTGTAAAAAAAATATGCAGCTGATGAAAAGTAACAAATAGTTTGTACCAGTTTGTAAAAATAACCAGCTTCATTTCTCATATCTTCATCAACAAAAACCACAATAAAGGCAAGAAATAACAATAGTATTTACAATTTAATGCATTTCAATTGTTAATATCAATAGTTATAGTAACCTTTTGTGAAACGTTACTGTTTGGATCAGTTTTCTATGTGCTTATATCATTCTCAATAAGAATTTCATTAATCTTTTATCAATTTTCAATGGTTTATGGAAGTTAACGTTGAATTATATCCTGACTCACTAGCCACTTTGTGAAAACAAGATATGTTTGTAAAACATGTATGCCCCCTATCAGCAGCCAATGAGTCATGTGATAAGGTTATTATGCATGACTTCTGACCCAGTGATCAAACAATTAATAAGGGTTATCAAGTATAACTGGTCATGACCTTAACCTTTGACCCCTTAACCCCAAAATTCAATAGGGGTCATCTGCTGGTCACGACCAATCATCATACAAAGTTTGAAGTTCCTAGGCCTAAGCTTTTTAAGTTAATTGATCGGAAAACCGTTTTAACATACAAGGTCAATGTGACCTTGACCTTTGACCCTTGACCCCAAAATCAATAGGTCATCTGCTGGTCATGACCAATCACCATACCATGTTTGAAGTTCAAGGCAAAGGGTTCTTAAGTTATTGATTTGAAAGCATTTTTACCTACAAGGTCAATGTGACCTTGCCCTTTGACCCTTAACCTCAATATCAATAGGGGTCATCTACTGGTCATGACCAATCATCATACCAAGTTTGAAGTTCCTAGGCCTAAGGGTTCTTTAGTTATTGATCGGAAACCGTTTTTACCTAAGGGGTCAATGTGACATTGACCTTTGACCCCTTGACCCCAAAATCAATAGGGGTCATCTACTGATCATGACCAATCACCATATCAAGTTTGAAGTCCCTAGGCCTAAGGGTTCATTCGTAATTGATCGGAAACCGTTTTTACCTACAAAGTCAATGTGACCTTGACCTTTGACCCCTTAACCCCAAAATCAATAGGGGTCATCTGCTGGTCATGTCCAATCACCATACTAAGTTTGAAGTTCCTAGGCCTAAGGGTTCTTTGGTTCTTTTGTTATTGATAAAGTGTTCGTTTTTACCTTCAAGGTCAATGTGACCTTGACCTTTGACCCCTTAACCCCAAAATCAATAGGGGTCATCTGCTGGTCATGACCAATCACCATACCAAGTTTGAAGTTCCTAGGCCTAAGGGTTCTTTTGTTATTCATCAGAAACCGTTTTTACCAAAGAGGTCAATGTGACCTTGACCTTTGACCCCTTGACCCCAAAATCAATAGGGGTCATCTACTGATCATGACCAATCACCATACCAAGTTTGAAGTTCCCAGGCCTTAAAGTTCTTTAGTTATTGATCAGAAACCGTTATTGCTTACAAGGTCAATGTGGCCTTGACCTTTGACCCCTTGACCCCAAAATCAATAGGGGTCATCTACTGATCATGACCAATCACCATACCAAGTTTGAAGTTCCTAGGCCTTAGTTCTTTAGTTATTGATCGGAAACCGTTTTTGCTTACAAGGTCAATGTGACCTTGACCTTTGACCCTTGACCCCAAAATCAATAGGGATCATCTACTGATCATGACCAATCACCATATCAAGTTTGAAGTTCCTAGGCCTTAAGGTTCTTTAGTTATTGATCGGAAACCGTTTTTGCTTACAAGGTCAATGTGACCTTGAACCTTTGACCCCAAATCAATAGGGGTCATCTACTGATCATGACCAATCACCATACCAAGTTTGAAGTTCCTAGGCCTTAAAGTTCTTTAGTTATTGATCGGAAACCGTTTTTGCTTACAAGGTCAAATGTGACCTTGACCCCTTGACCCCAAAATCAATAGGGATCATCTTACTGTTCATGACCAATCACCATATCAAGTTTGAAGTTCCTAGGCCTTAAGGTTCTTTAGTTATTGATCGGAAACCGTTTTTGCTTACAAGGTCAATGTGATCTTGACCTTTGACCCCTTGACCCCAAAATCAATAGGGGTCATCTACTGGTCATGACCAATCACCATACCAAGTTTGAAGATCCTAGGCCTTAAGGTTCTTTAGTTATTGATCGGAAACCGTTTTTGCTTACAAGGTCAATGTGACCTTGACCTTTGACCCCTTGACCCCAAAATCAATAGGGGTCATCTACTGGTCATGACCAATCACCATACCAAGTTTGAAGTTCCTAGGCCTTAAGGTTCTTTAGTTATTGATCGGAAACCGTTTTTGCTTACAAGGTCAATGTGACCTTGACCTTTGTCCCCTTGACCCCAAAATCAATAGGGGTCATCTACTGGTCATGATCAATCACCATACCAAGTTTGAAGTTCCTAGGCCTAAGGGTTCTTTAGTTATCACTCGGAAACCATTTGGTCTACGGACCGACGGACCGACGGACCAACGGACCGACAAGTGCAAAGCAATATACCCCCTTTTCTTCAAAATGGGGGCATAAAAATTATCGAATTTGATAACTATATAAATATCAAAAAAGTTAACCAAGTATACTGAAATTCGGAAAAAAAATATGACAACGTCAATAAAATGACTTCATCTTTGAGATGCTTCCTGATAAAAAGTTTCTCGCATATTTCAACCTTTTATTGAAAGGAACATAACATAAGTGGAGTTTAAGACATAAAGTAAACACATACATGTATACTGTATCAATGTAAATATCATGATAAGTTCACTTCTGAATACCAAAAGTTGTTATTTTCACTCATGGCTGCGCCACTTTGTGAACAACATGGCTGCGCCACTTTGTGAACAACACTTTAGGTATCCACTCTGTGAAATTAATTATAAATAAAATGTGATATTACACCGAAATTAACAATTATCCTATATATCACAGAACAGTAATTAATTATGGATATATTCCTTTAAAAAATGTGAAATAATACTGATTTAACAAGATCAAATTTGTTGTGAAGAAGTTCATTTAAAAAAATTGTCAGCAACAATAGTTGTTTTCAGTAATTATTCCGATATTATCAAGTTCAACAATAACAAAAATAAAGATTACAAGAAGCATCATTGTACAGTATTTCAACTTGATTTAAAAAGGTTAATCCATACCTATATATGTTGTCCCTGTTAGTGTTAAGTTTGGACAAGATGTTATAATTGTATTGATCAGTATCAAAAACATTTCCCCAAGCATTTAATGTCTTGATTTAAATAGCAACAATGTTTAATGAAAAAAAATAACAACAGCATATAGACAACATAAAGAAAAACAGCATATATAATGTCAACAACAACATTACAATAGCAGCAAAATAAACTGACTAGAGGCAAAGAATTTTCATTTACAAGAAAGACATGCTATGCTGATGACCTCAACATTAAAATTAGCAACAAAAAGTATAACAAGACACACAAATGAGCCACGTACTGTAGTTTTTGACCCTTATCACATTTTAAAATACTTGATATCTATTGACTTTCAATCATTTGGAATAAACTTATATGCGATGAAGAAAAGGTTCGAAAATGTAAAATAAAAGTCATTCATTTTATGCTTTTTGTGTGTATTACTGAGTGTAGTCCGTGAAAATTATATTTGATGATTTCACAGTGAAAATGATCCAAATTTCAAACTTTTCAAAGACGAGACTACTTTTAAGATTTTCCCCATGTGGTACCTTAATATCATTTTTGCTTACAATCTGACATTCCTCAGGACTGTTTCAACGACTAACTTATCCAAATAATTATTCGCTTGAATAGAAACAAAATTAATTTTCCTAAAATATCACAATCTTTTTAAAAAATGGCCGCCACTTTACATTTCACAAAGCAAGTCATACATAAATTGGGCCTGAGTAACAGAAATAAGGTGGGATGGTGGTGACTTTTTCTTCTAGAAATTGGTTTGTTTTATTATTAAAACAAGGCGATTATTCCAATATTATTTTTTAAATAAGACTATAAGTAAAATCATTGCCTATCTCAACGTTGAATTGTCAAACTTTTTGTTCAGTCCAGAACTCCTGTATTTATGAATAATTTGGAACTTAAATTCGAACTCAAATTGATGTAAATAGTGGGGAAAACAGATTTAATCAATTATTAAAAGTAATATTGGAGGGAATTTCATTAGCATAAAATAAAAAGACACTTTATTGTTTGTTGCTGTTAAGATGTAATTTTATATCATTGAGGGATCTTTTAAATAACAGTGTTCTCACGTCGTGAGAATAGATGTTTATACACGCTCACTTGATGATATAAAATTTCATCTTAATCACACTGAACAAACAATATCTCTCTATTAGATTTGCATTTTTTTTAAAAACATGTCTAGTCAACTTCTTCATTTGCTTTCAGGGTAAGGTTCGCAAACTTTTGTTTCTTGCTCTTCCTCCCCATCGAGGTGCCACACCACAGCGCAGGCATTTGAAACTTTATTTCAATAACCTTCCTTCGTCGCAGTCTTTGTCGGCAAGTTCCTTTGGACACATTTATAAAACAAGCATCCTTTATCCTTAAAGAATGAAATGAAATGCAGTGAAATGTAGGTATGAAACATATCATACCGGTCATATAGTCACATTGTATGCATTTTGAAGCATAAATTGGAATATAAACTAATCTAGTATGTTTTTAACAAATATAGATGTTTGTGTCCCGGTTTTACATAGCTTTTAAGCAATATTTCTGTGATATTTGCTGCATCAGTTGTAAGCTGATGATAATCTTATCGGCCCCCACACACATGTAATCAGTAAAGAATGTATAGGTAAGCAAATAACTTGCTTTATGCAGGAAGAGGCTGATTTCTGACTTATATATTATGCAGTCACATGATTACACAATGCATTGGGATCAAAAACCACACAGCATTGGTAGAAATATTCTCTCTTATTAATTTCATAAAAAGCTAATGCAAGCATTTTTCTTTCAATTAACAGCATAACCCTGAAGAACATAAAAGATCTTGGATAATATTTATATTGAAGCACCTTACTTAAGACACCACTTTGCAATTCGTATATAAGCTCATTTACTATCAATACATTCAGTATCTAGAAGGCCCCAAATGTTTTCTTCGCTTTCAGCCCCCTTCTATATTGAATCTTGCCAGTTTTTTGACATGGTTTCTATCATATAGCGGTCAACAGTTTCCCGCACAATCTGCCACACCAAACAATTGAGAGGAACTCGCACCTTAAACTAAATAAATAGCAGATACATTAAACTTTTTTTTAATGTTAATTTTATACTACTTACTATTTTCTAAATTTGTGATGCGCTGCAAGTCCAAGCAAGATGACAAATATATGGTCAATGACTCAATACAATGAATCTGCAGAAAATGTTTGAATGATAATTAAATAAGACCTTTCCTCATATATTTTACGGCCTAAGTTTGCCTTGTGCTTTTGTGTCCCTTTTAACCCCGAGTGTAATGGGGGCTCATTATCATTGTTTATTACCACGAGTTTATGACAGGATGAAATGAATAATTTTTGATATATAAATATCAGCAGAATTCCTGATTCTTGTGGGTACTAGTCAGTATTCCTGTGGTATTTTGAAAGCTGGCCGGCATTTGATTATAAGAATGAACTGTCTTGTCTTAATATATGATGTTGAGACTAACGAGGGCAATGCCCAGATTGTCTTGTGCTCAATGGCATTGGCTATTTAGCATATAATAAATAGTAGAAACTGTTGTTTCAATATTGAATCAAAAAAATTATAAACAATGCCAAGTTTTTACATTTCGCGAGTAATTGCGTAAAATGTTTGTCCACTGTGGCAATATTCTTCCTAACATAAAGTAAATAGCAGAATGATTATACAATTATCATAAAGTGCCTAACCACAGATCCATTAGTTATTTTGACATTTTAAGCCAGGTGGATTATGAGGTAATACTTTTTTAGTTACTATGTGCAATAATTAATGAACACTATGCTTTACCACATGGAGATGACAGTTTGTGATCTCACCAGAGCTCATCGGGAATTTTTTCCATCTTGTTTTAGGAGAACGAATAGGGAATTGCAGATATCTCAGGAAGCTGGCAGCGGTATGGTCCATCTGCTGTGCCTTGACAAAATTGTAGATCATCCCTCTAATTTCTGATTCTCCTCCCGCATTGTTCAAGACTCGAGAGAATCTGGTGTAACAGGCGCTTCGAAACAGGGATTCCATAATTCTAGGCTTTATATTTTAAGGAGCTATGTGAATTACAAATGAAAAAAATCCAGGTATTTTAAATTTTTCTTGGCTTAACAAGTATATTAACGCTAAAATTTCAAAAGGATTGGTTGAGTGTCGCAAGGCTGCAAAAAATGTGAAAATTGATAAAGAAAATCATGAATGTAAACTAAAAATATTTTTAGCTAGGCAATGTCCAATTGGTGCAAAATACAACAATTTTTGTATTTCCAAGGACAGTAACTTTGTGGGGTCGAGACAAGATAAGTATATACGGCGAATTATTCGATCATGATAAAGACTCATAAAGTAATCAATCAATTTCTTCTTTTTGGAATTTTTTTTTAACTAGTGGGCTGTCTATAAGGTGAAACTTTCCTTTTGGGCTGTGTCACTCACAAATTGCAGCTTTGTTACAAACATTTTTGGCTTGTTTTAGATGAAACGATTTAATAAGTATTGTCCTGTAATGAATATACTTTCAGCTCCGAAGTTATACTTACTGGACCAATATATCGCCACGGGAGGGTGTAATCAGAAAGCATCCTTGTATTAGAGAAGCTTTGCACATCAATGGCTGGCCTCTCGCAAATGCCTGTGCTATAAGCAGTGGAGGTGAAAGAGGCTTCGGCCATGTTTGGGCGGTTGATTGCTTTTGTCATCTTGTGATGGCCTACTCTTCGGTGTCTGTCTGTTCTCAGTAGTGTCACTATCGCGATTTATACAGCTTTTGATGGCCAGTTTGACAATAAATGAACAATAACAATTAAAGTAGTTAAAATCTATTACATTAGTGGTTATTGGCAATCCAATGTGACAATTGATTTGACCTGTACAACGCTGACAAACATGTATTAAGTCTATGTTACCGGTACGCGAATTGTTGTGCCGCTGCAATTTTTTTCTACAAGGATTATTTAAGGCACTGGAATGCGCACTGTTTCCTGATGGGAATGATTTCATGAACAATGAAGGGCTGAGAGACTTGGAGTTGGTCCATTTGGAAGCTTAATAACAAATGGTGAAATAATGATAAAAGATTTTTTCATTTTGTCTGGACTAATTTGTTATTCAAACGGCCTGGGTAGTGAATTCCTTGCTCGTAGGCTAGAATCTAGAGTTTCCAGCGTCTCTTAACTTAAATGTATGTTTTAAAAGGGGGTCATGATTTAGCTTTTTTTGGTTTTCGAGAATTTTTAAGATGGGAACACAGGGTTTAAATTATCTAATAAGGGTCATATTTTTTCTGTCTCAGAGTCCGATACTCATCCATGTGCAACCTAGAGGGCTTGGTGGTACTTGGAAAATACTTGAATTTGTAAAAATAAGTATTTGTATTAATATTTATCGCCTTATGGAATGAAATGTTGGTAAAAAATGGAAGGTGACTTCTAAGGCTAAGGGGACACTGGCATTGTCAAAATGATGGTGTCCCTTTAAAAGGAGGATCTCTTAAAATTTAGTCTAGATAGAAACAATATTTTTAAATGTTAGTGTCGCTCCGTCACAGTAGGTATTCAACAAATATCTATCTATTATCATGTCTGGTCAGCTAAAGTGCCTAAGAGTCAGGGCGTAAATTCCTAAGGATGTAGCAAATTAAACGACTATTCGAAATTACATGACAGGAACACCAAAAAACTAAAAGCGTTTACAGCTTACCTACACACACAATAAACATGTAAGGATTAATATGAAAAGTCGTTATACGAAATCGTGGTTAAATGCTCGGAATCGAAAAGAAATATTTTTTTTCGTGTACAATTTTACATTTCATTACACAATTTGATTTTCAGCTGCAGCGGAAATCACGTCTGCACATGCTCGAAATAAATTTTTTCATCAAAAAACTGATTTTTATAATTATTTCTGAATTTATAGTCTAAAAATTACATTTTTATATTTAAATATAAAAATTAAACCAATATAAAACTTAACAAATTAATTTCTCGCACCTGCTCAGGCATGCTAATATTTATCGGGTGCCCAAATGTGGACGCCATATGGGTCCCTCATGGCTTGTATAAATGTTTAATAATGCTACGATTTTATAATAAATAATAGCAAATTAATGCCAAGGTGGTCACACTATAGCTCAAAGTAAACGAGTTCTAAAGAAATAAATAAAAGAAAAATCGTTTTCCTTAAAGTGCTGGAATATGGTACCGCCATATGGGTCTAATATATAGGCGTTACCCGGCAATGGACTTGCCAATATTGGATCCATATTAGGTCCAACTATGGGATACCCATTAGCTTGACCTAATAATAGCCCATATGGGTCCCATATATGCATGTTTGCTGGGTATGTATTATTACAGTACAGTACCTCCAAAATCTGGCATATTCTGCACATATGTCCAATAAGTATACACATTGACTGACAATAAGAAATATTTAAGGTTAAATGGTGGTAAATACTCTGTGATAACTCTCACATTTATTTGATATTAATAACCAATACTCGTTACATTAAAAAAGCATACTAGTGACATGACCTACGGGCGATCAACTCCAAAGCAATACTCGGTATAAGCTGACATGTTTATTTAATTCTCAAAATGCACTGTTCATCTGAAAATTTTATTGTTGTCAGATTGAACGTTTACCTTGAATTTACCTTTGTTCATAGTCTTGAAATGGGAATGAAAGTCCTTGTAATATCGAGCAATATCCGGCGGTAAAGGCTCCACGTTTACAATTTTTTTGTAAAACCTTTACATGATTGCTAAGAACTGAATCGATACTGTTTAAACGGTGTAACTTCTGATGCAATATACTATACCATGTATTCGAGTCGCCAAAGTGATGGACTTACTTTCTATACAAGTAAATAAGTGTTCAGATGCTCATCACGATTTAGGCGGCACACATTTTCTGCATTGTATCCGCATTTCGTTATTTTAAAAGATCAAAGAATAATCAACTTTAAGAAAATGAATTATGTCAACAACGCGATTATCTGCACGGGGTGATGGTATGTGGTCTGGTTGTAAACACCCATTTTCCATTTTATTACTTTGATAAACCATACAAGTATAGATAAATCCATGATTTACAGGAAATTATTAAGATAATTTGTAAGACAATAATGGTCATCTCGAAATAACGGTAAAAAAATATCATAACCGTTTTTATGATGAAACTCGAACGAATCCGTTTAAAAAGTGTAACCGTGGGGGCCTTACCGGCGGTACGGTATTCCTCAGTGGAATAGTTTTGTTGCTCTTTTGTTGAATTATCTTTGTTTCATGTGTTCATACTTTCATTGTTTTTACGTTTTCATGTCATAATGTATATACCTTTTCTAATTGAAATTGTTATTGATGAAAGTGTGTGAGGGAAGAATTTACAGTTCATAAATGTTTAGGCTACTGGTTGGGGACCACCAAAACCGGACAACCACCAAACCCGGACGGCCCTGAAAATGCTTAATTTAGTATTTTCTTTGTTCAGTGTTTGTCACTTTTTTTATCAACAATAAATGCATGTTTCTTCTAAAAATAAATTTATTTCAACCACCGTAAATGGTAATATAATTTTAATGGCTATTTCAAGAATGTTGACGTTGAAATTTGGGGGGTCAAGAAAACAATGCATGACCTCATATACCATCTATAATCATTTGCAGAGTAAACAATAGAATTTCAAAAACTTCAGCATTTGTTTCTGATCGAATCATTGTCTATCATGTTAAAAATTAAAACACCCAAGCTGTTATCTGAATTAAATAACGTCATGTACATAAATGTCCGGACACATAGTACTGTAGTGTAGACAATTGAGGTAATTTTGATACCTCCTTGTCGAGCCTCAGATATAAGTGTCAATACAATCAGACAAACAAGTTTGTTAGTTAGGGGAAGAACCTAGCTGAACCTTGTCAATTTTTTTTGTCTCTAGGTTAAAACTTATGAATCCTGTACAGAAAAATGTTCAAAAAGTGTCCGCGGTTGATGGTCCCTGACCCTGTTGTATTAATCACAACATCTCATCTTAACAAAGATAATAAAACATACAGATCTTTTCAATTATTTTTAGTATATTTGATCTACCGCTGGATGTTCATCAACTAAACAATCTAAAGTGATTTCTTTTTTGTTGCGGACTGAGTTGGTTTAGGGCCGAGTGGACACTTATCTTATACCTCTTCGTACACATTGATACAACATAAGCTCTAGGAGCTTTTATAACCGACTCGGCGACTGTATATAACATAAAGTATAAGATCAACAAAGATAAAACAGCTACAATAAAATAATGATTAGACATGATATATATACATCACATACATAAAATAGACCTTTTTAGATATTTTTATAAAAATAAATCAGATGGTAAAAAACTAAATGATAGTCAGTGTTCCCATTCACGCACAAATGTGAATTCCGTATAATTTACAAAACTCACGCATGAAATTACAATTAGGTGCGTGCATGCACGTATGAAAATTGAAGTAAAACTGCCAAAAAATTATCCGCAAATTCGAAGCACAAATCAATAATCTACTCACAAATCTCTGAAATTGTTTACAAGACCGCCCGAGGTCATAACTTGGGTTTCCCAGCTGTGCTATTTTTAGCTCATGGACTGGTTTATAATTATTAACGACGGCTTCGCACGCTTTGCTCATTCTGGGACAATTTATTTTGCTTATTAGTCAAAATCGCTGTATGAGTATCCGATACTTACAATTTCTTCAAAATAGCCTGATATTTGTGTCAAATAACGAAGTCGAAACTGCATTTCAATCTGCTTGAATAAAAATGGCGTCGTTGAAGAGCCAATCACGTGATTCACTCGCGCATTTATATAATGTCTGCGTACAGTACAAATTTAAACTAAATTGTAATTTTAATTTTCAATACTTTAATACAATTATAAATGTATGACAACCCCTTCTATATTCAATGCATGAATGGATTTTCTAACTTGTAACCGCACATACGGAACTATTTTTTTGTCAACGAAATTCGGTTTGCAATAAGAAATAGTCCGGTAGATGGGTGGTTATACATTTGTGTCGATTTACAATCGACACAAAAAGCATGTAGGTAAGATAGTTACCGCACTCGGAATAGGTCTGCATAGTATTTACAGACCCGGTGGCCTTTTAAAAACCTCGATCGCTACGCTCTCTCGGTCTTCAAATCGCCAACCGGGTCTGTAAATACTATGTAGACCTATTCCTCGTACGGTAACTATTACATACGGATTTTAATGTATGGCATAACGGTATACATGGTCTATGTATAACTTAAAGTTACCTACACAACACTTGCTAGACTAGCATCGCTGATAAAGAGTTAAGACTCTTTGTTTCAAAGTGAAGCTGTAGGTTCGAATCCTAATGAAACCTCTTTATATGTATAAAATATGATAAACAAGATATATTTTGCAAAACTTGACTACTACTAGGAGTGTGTACATGCCAATCCCCCATTATACGATTGAACAAATTAAAATTATGAAACTTAACAAATATACATCTATTTATCAAGTTATGATTTTTTTTAAAGAAAAGCATAAGAAATTAAAAAAAAAAGATTCATTCATTAGTGCTGCATATAATTGAAATATAATTAAAGAAATCTGAGGAAAAACGTGTGTCGAGGATTCGAGCTTGCAACTGCGCAATTGCTATGCTATCACTCTTATCACTATAGGCCATCGAGACGTAAGTGCAAATAAAGTATCGACAACATTCCTATCATAGAAAATCTATTAGTTAATCGTAATAAATTACGGAAAATTTTCCAAAAGTTATAAGGTCAATATTGCCAAACAATAACTAAATTATGACAATTAAAGTTATACGCATTATATTTTTACGAGATGTTATCTTCGTTTGACTCTATAGCACAGTAAGTAAGATCCTTAATTGATTATGAAGTATATGGTGCCGTTATATGTCGCAACGGCACAAAAAAATGTCGCACTTGCCGCCGCTAAATGTCGCACCTTTGTCCCTAAATGTCACAACCGCCGCTAAATGTCTCAAAATATTTTGCCATTAAATGTCGTAATGACGACGTTAAATGTCACGTGATTAATGACGGTACAGTTGTGTTTTTGTCGCTCCGCAAATTTTAATGTTTAGATTTAATAATCTGATGGTTTGTGAAATTTTTTGTGGACATTTATGTCCGTGTGTATGTGCGGATATGAAAAGATGTAAGTGGCAATAGATTTCTGTTATGGGTAATAAGCATAAAAAGGAAAAAGGCAGTAGTGATAGTGACTATGAAAAAAAAAACAGAAAGAAGATATATACGGTAGGAGGCCCGTCGGGGAATGTTTCGATGAGTGAAATATTAAGTCGGACCCACAGTACATGTATATTATATGACGAGAGTGAATCTGAGAATTTGACTATTAATAACGATAGTGTTTTTATACCGACCTCGCCTGAGAGAGTCAGTGAATCCAATACGGCGGCAGAGAGTGATAAGACGCCCTCATTGTCAGATGTTATGTTTTGTTTGAGAAACATTGAAGGTAAATTATGCAACATGGACAAGAGACTCGATTTGGAGGTAGTATGGAGGAAGTATTTATGGGTTACATTAGAAGACAAGAGTCGGAAAGTGTCAGATAGAGTATCAGTGGTAGAAGACAATGTAGAGAGTTCTGACCTTGCGCTGGGTATGTTGAGTGATAATGTGGTTACATTAGAAAAGGAAAGAGATGTTTTAAGGCAAGAAGTTACTTATTTACAATCTCAATCAATGAGGAGTAATTTGTTATTTTCAAATATACCAGAGGTTCCGGCTGGGGTACACGAGGATGCTGAGGCGACTGTTAGGGAGTTTATCTGTAACAAGATGAGGGTAGCGAAAGATGTTGTTGATAAAATGGTGCTAGAAAAGGTGAACAGAATGGGGCCCAAACAAGATGGTAATTGCAGAACAATAGTGGCCAAATTCCTTGAATACAAGGACAGACAAAGAATTTGTGAGAAAACAATACAAGACTTTGGAAGGCAGTTCTTACTATGTAAGTGAACAGTTCACGAGAGAGGTCGTTGAAAAGAGAAGACAGCTTGTTCCTACAATGTCCTAGGATAAAAGCCGCGAGGAAAGAAGATAAGAGAGCTTGGATTGCGTATGACACTTTGTATATAGATTGAAAAGCAGTAAAAGACTAGGGGTTGCGGAAAGGGAAGTAAAGGTATTGTCATGGAACGTAAATGGTCTTTCAATGGTCAAAATGGAATGCAGTGAGGTTATAAGTATCACAGCTGAAAATGACATTATATTTTTATTTGAGTCATGGACGTGTTCATATACTAAAATTGAGTTGGCTGGTTATTCATGTCACAATTTTAACAGAAAATATCAACATAGACAGGCAAATAGAAGTAGAGTTGGTGTAGTGCTATACTATAAGGACTCTGTTAAAGATGGCATTAAAATTTTGAAAAATAGGCATGATTCTTTGATTTGGTTAAAACTTGACCATATGTTTTTTAGAACGAATAATGACATGTACATTTGTGGACTCTATTTATGGCCTGAAGGTTCGCCAGCATATCATGTTGTAAATATAGACTTTTTGAATTTTAGGAGACTGATATAAGTTATTATAGTGAGTTCGCCGATGTATATGTGTGCGGCGATTTAAATTGTAGAGTGGGTCTAAAGCCCGATTTAATTAAAATATGATAAACAAGATCAACAAGGAAAGGCGGCGTTCAATGAACGCAACCCCCACATGACCCAGCAACAAGAACCAATAGCAAGGAGCCCAGGGGGACCTGATAATGTTAATGAATTATTTGATGATCAAGATTATATTCCAGATGTTTATAGTGACAGGACCTCTTTTGATACAAAGTGTAATAGTTTTGGGTTAAGACTTCTCGATGTTTGCAAATCATCTTGCGTGAGAATTGTTAATGGTAGAATTGGCAATGATCAAAGTTTATTTACATATGTGTCCCGTAACGGTGCGTCGGTGGTTGATTATCTATTATGTTAAGAATGTATCTTTTCTAATATCATGTGTTTTACCGTTAAATCTATGAATGAATGGAGTGACCATGCACCAATTACATTTTCACTCAGTTGTAATAATGTTATCGACTATGATGATGATATATATGTTTCTAAATATAAGTGGCCACAGGTACATAGGGATTCATTTAGAGCCAGTCTTGAACCAACACAAAATTGTATAAATGATGTTGTATCAGGGTTTACGAATATTGTTAAAGATGCTGCTTACAAATATTTTTTGAAAACTTATAAAGAATCACAAACGACATGTTTTATAGATTCGCCTTCTGTTAATAACGCTGAGTGGTTTGATGGATAATGTGTTAACGCTAGAAACAGTTATGTAGAGGCTTTAAGGCTTCATAACCTCTGATCCCCTTTCAAAATTCCATTTTATTTAGTTCCGCCCATTGTTTTCTCGTTTAGGGCACACGCTTTTTATTACTTGGGGACCATACGCCGCTTTTCATGGAATGGCACGGAAGTGTCACATTGAAGGTTCCATGATAACCGCCGTATGAACACATCTGCGGATGTTTCTAAATTCAAAATTTTACTATTTCACATTTAAATGTTGAATTCTGCTTAAGCCGGTGCTAGGGGGCGTGGACGGTAACTTGCACTTTCCAGTACCGTCCATGAACAGGCTCAATCAAACCGAGCCTGCAACATTTTCAATATTGCCGTGTTGGGCTTTCTTTAGGGATTCTGTATTTATCTATTTTATGATCACATCCGTGTTATTTGTGCCGTGTGGCGGCTGTAAAAAGTCTCCCCGTACATTTAATCAATGATGTTATATTTTCGATCCTTGAAGATCGTTCAGCACGACATTATTGTTGTGCTTGTGGTATTTTTAGTTTTAACTTTTCGGCATTTTCTAGTTGGGTGAACCATTCCTACTTGAATAATGTTGAATCACCCCTAGGATATGTTGCCTGCTTTTTAAATTTGTCTTTTTTTTTTTGACGTCTTATCTGTGATACGCAGGCTTCATAACCTCTGATCCCCTTTCAAAATTCCATTTTATTTAGTTCCGCCCATTGTTTTCTCGTTTAGGGCACACGCTTTTTATTACTTGGGGACCATACGCCGCTTTTCATGGAATGGCACGGAAGTGTCACATTGAAGGTTCCATGATAACCGCCGTATGAACACATCTGCGGATGTTTCTAAATTCAAAATTTTACTATTTCACATTTAAATGTTGAATTCTGCTTAAGCCGGTGCTAGGGGGCGTGGACGGTAACTTGCACTTTCCAGTACCGTCCATGAACAGGCTCAATCAAACCGAGCCTGCAACATTTTCAATATTGCCGTGTTGGGCTTTCTTTAGGGATTCTGTATTTATCTATTTTAAGGGTTTTTAACAATTGTAAATTAAATATTAGTAGAATTCATTATTGTGATTGTAAACAAAAGTATAAGAAGTTGATGCAAAAAAGAAAACTC